>NC_079204.1:56290341-56590341 GCF_026745355.1 Beta vulgaris subsp. vulgaris | reverse complement strand
AGTCGACATTGCAAATATAAAAAAGGAGAGTAATGGATAGCTTACTGATTAGAGCTTCCCTTTTATTAAAATGTTATGCAATAGGATAGAAACACAAGTATAGAACAGCCATATAGTCAAATTATATATAGTTTCATCTCCCATGCAATAATATCCAAATATGACTTCTTATTTATACGTACTAAAGATAGACACCATATTCGTTCATAGACGATAATACATAATTTAGATTAGGATAGATAATTATATTTATTTATTTGTAGATGTTTTAGGTACTTGCAAATCTATGTCAACTTTAAACCGTGACCAATTTTTTTTTTTAATAAAGAAAACAAACTTAGGCAAATCCCACTTAATCGGAGAGTCGGCATTAAATAGTGACCTTTTTAAGTTTTGATAGATAATCCCTCGACCGGGATTTGAGTAATCTAGCGCCAATCTATCTGCTGTGGCGGTGCACATTTGCCAGAATTAGCTCCATAGCTACAGCTACCTGTAAAGCTGGAATAACCACCATTTGCAGCAGTTGATGATGAATTTTGACCATTATCATTATGATTGTTTAGATTGTCATGAGTCCCATGACCACCATCATGACCACCGCCATTACCACCGCCGTGACCACCGCCGTGACCACCACCATGACCGTACCAGCCCATACTTATCTGATAATGTTTAGCTACGTACTACTTAGGTTATATATATTGAAGAATTTATTTTTGGTTGTGTGACTATATTTGTAGAGATGTACATGTACATGGTATTTATAGAAGTGTACTAGCTAGTTTTCACTTGTAAGAAATTTATTTATTCATCACTATGCTAGCATATATGATATATGTATGCATCTGATTCTTTTCTCTTTTGGAATTAGAAAACAAAATGGGATAAATTCTTTTGTAACTTTTCTACTTGTAATTAAATGGAATGAAGTTTTTTTATTCATCATTATACTGGTGTTGGTGTAATGATTATTTTTGTAGCTTGATCAGTTTACTCCAATTGGTTCTCCGATCAACTCTTCAAGGAGAGAGAAAATAGAGAGCCATCTCGCTCTTATCCAACAATTAGGCTCTTGGGTGTGTTTTGGGTGTCTTCTCATGGAGACACCAAAGTGTCTATTGGAGGAGATACCATTTGAGTTGAAGGAGAGATGACTTTCAATGTGTGGGGGCACACTTACTATTGCGATTACTTAAGTTTTATTTTTTTATTGCAATCATTTAATGATTTTTTTATATATAAAAAAATGGTAATAATTACTATCCCAGCAGCTATAATTCTTCCTTTTTCAAAAAAATATTGCGAACTAACAAATGTGTTACTTATCTGGTACATTTCGTACTAAGTTTTATACTGATGCGGCGTATTTCCTTTTTCCTATTTGGCTTTGCCCTGTTTACCTTTTTGGTAAGCAGTTTTGCAGGTGAATTTTGGGTGTACATGGGAGCATACTAAGAAGGGAATCTTCACCTAGATTATAATTAGGGTGTTCTATTTATATCAAATATTGAGACAATATTTACTTTCATTAATAAGAAGTATTATTATATTTGGTTAACGTCTTCCGCCGCAAGTTATTTTTGTTAGTTAGTAGTTGGTTGCTTAAAGCGTGTTAGTCACGTGGCGATAATACTTCTAAATTACTCAAATATTATTTACTAAATTATTTATTTAAAAACGAGTAATTTGGGGGTGTTACAACTTTGATGTAGATCATTCACTTACAGCTTTTATCTTTGCAGGATCTACTGACACACCCTCATTCAAGACGAAATGACTCAAAAATAACACTTTTACTAACCAAAATTCACACTTATTCTTTAGTAGTATTCTATATGGTTCTCAAAGATAGGTGATTCAGTTGGATGCACATGCAGTTGTGGAGCTAGAATATATTAAGGTGACATCTGAAGCATGGAGCGAAAACATGTTGGTTATAGGCATAGCTCGAATGCAGGCACAATTTAACTCTCAAACCTATAAGGCGTGGTGTATGAGATGTGGGAGACTCTCGGTGTGACTTGGCGATGGAAACTTTGTGCTTGAACGGGCGATACCTTGTGGCAAAAGTGTTCCTGATATTGTGGTGGTCAGGCAACGTGATTTGCAAGTTGGCAACGATACAAGATGATTAGACGGATTCTCGCTGGAAGGGAGGCTTGTAGCCATTGGACTAAGAGGAGGATTGTTGGTTATACATCCCAAGTCCCACATCGAAAAGATTAGAAGGATTTTCCTTTTGGGAAGGAGCCCAAAAACAAATATGTGCATGCTTAGCCCAAAGCGGACAATATCATACGAATGGTGGAGTTTTAGGTGAACTCATGAGCCTGACATAGGACAATGATAAAGATTAAAAGGTCGACGCAGATTAAAAATGCGAAATATTTTTCTGTTGTATAGACTGGCTCATTTTATTTGTGTTATGTTCTAACATTAAGTATATTAGCAAATTGTTGAAACAAAAAAACTATGCATTTTATGCAATAATTAGTTACATTATGTTTAGTAAAATTAGTTGAATTGTAACTGCAATTGATAAGTTAGTTAAAATTAAAAGGTTAACAACTAAAATTTATAAGCCATATTGAAACAAATAAGGTAACCATTAGTATAAAGTTTCTAGCTTATATGTGATACTATCTAATGGAAGAGTTAGGGATAGCTCAGTTGATTAGTGCTTTATTTTCGATCTTAGGAGATCGCGATTGATTCTCATCTACGTCCTCGTGCTTCTCTAAACAAAAGAAATGATACCATCTAATGGGAAATCAGACCTTTAGTTAAACTTTTTATCGCAACTATATATTTTTGTATGCTAATTTTAATTTTATTATATAGGCGAAAGGGGAGGTAGGATGTACCCCTATTGAATTACATCCTTGACCTCAAATAAAAAATATTACACCACATACAAACAAATTGAACATATATAAATAACTTTAATTTCCAAAACAAAGTTATTGTCCAATTAATGCAAATTATATTTCGCATTTGAATAATAGATGTAGATCGGAAAAAAAAGAAATTTTCATAAATGTTAAAGATTCGATATTATCAATGATCCATACTTATTCAATTACAATGTAAAAAGAATACAATTGAAATTTTGTCCAACCCATAAACAAACTCAAAGATCGTTGAGCATCTCAACTTTCTTGATTAGTGTGCTTAGCTCTTTTAATTAGTGATTAATAGCGATAATATTATTAATGCATAAAATATTGATGTATAATGTATTAAAAAAACTCATCATATCCCTCAATATATAATTCTTTTTTATTTGGTAGAACATACATTAATGATTTTTCACATAGTTTCAACTCCAACTATATTGTTGAAAACAACAAAATGTTAGTAACATATTTTATTTCTAATGATATTTATTCACTGTATAGGTTTTATTATTCAAGTCATTTAATTATAACAATGTTTCAAAAATGTTATAAACAATTATTCACGTAAAAAAAAACTAGATTTACTACATGAAAAAAGTCACACAAAAAAATAAAAACACGCACCGCGTGCAAAAATTACTAATACACTACTTATTATCCAAAAAGTAAAAAGTAAAGAAACCCTATATTCTCTATTTATTTATTTTTCTGAAAGAGAAACCGTATATTCTTATTCTTTCACTAAGTAGGAAAGTTTAATTTCAAAAGACTATCACGTTTTTTTTTTTTTAAACTAAAAAGAAAGAATCAGATGCATGCAATGATGCAAATGCCAAAAGATGGACCATTGAACACATATATAACACTACTATAAGTACCATAGCACCTCTCATGCATGCAAGCACATAAACAAATAAAAATATACATACTTTGCTATATAAGCTATTATCCTAAGTAGTAGTTTAATACTATAACCTAATCACAGATGAAAAGGCGCGGTTATGGCATGAACTATGGCAGCAGCGGCGGCGGCGGCCATGGTGGGAATGGCTGCGGAAGTGGTGGCCATGGTGGGAGCCACTATGTAGGTGGCGATCACGGTGGAAACATCTGCGAAAGCAGCGGCCATGGTGGCAACATAGGCGGTGGCCACAGCTCGAACAGCTGCGGAAGCGGCGGTGATGGTGGCAACATCGGCGGTAGCCACAGCTCGAACAACTGCGGAAGTGGTGGTCATGGTGGGAACGTCAGCTGTGGCCACAACGGGAACAACTACGGAAGCGGCGGCCATGGTGGCAACGTAGGCGGCCATGGCGGTCATGGTGGTAACTGTTAATGACCTTTGTGCCGTTATAACACCGATAACGGTTGATTGGTGGTTAAGCTAATTAAGGTCTCTATCAAAATAAAATTTGGCCACCTTTGAAAATTAATTAACTACGAACTTCGGAACTTGCAATATGTAATATCCATTTATAGATATGTGGTGTCTATTTATGTATAAGGTGTTACTCTTGTAAGGAGTAAGACTCGAATATTCGATAAGAACTCTATCGTAATGGATCTCAGTATTGCATAATATTCTAGTGATGAGATATAACAATATAAATTTTTCAGCACTTCTTGCGTGTGGCCAGTCCTATGCGAAATTATAGGTGTGGCCGTGCGCTCATTTTTAAATGGTTATATTTCACTCGTTTCTCATTGGAATCGAGCATTTGAAAAGGCGTTGGAAAGTTATCGAGCCAAATTCTCATCTTCAGATTGAATCTTCCCAAAATATTAAGTGTGATGTGAGATATGACCTTTTGAAGTTGCCCTAATGCGCACACACTTATAAATAAATGGAGGAACTCTTATGATTTATGAACAGTTGAACTTACTCTTATGACCAAATTGAGTTACTTGTATGAGTATGTGGTTACTTTTAACAATAAAATGGTGTCACTCCTATAAAGAAGTGTTGTTACACGAGTAAAAGTAACCCCATTTTATTACATGAATAGCCCCCTTTTTTTTTTATCAATGAGTAACCCAATTAATTCATACTAGTAATAATGTCATTTAATCTATGAGTAACCTTATTTAATCTTATGAGTAACTCAATTAATTCATACTAGTAACCTCATTTATTTATACAAGTAACTTCAATAAATCATACGAGTAACCTCATTTAATCATACGAGTAACCGCAAAGGTTCACAAAAGTAATCACATTTACTTATAAGAGTAACCACATTTCATTATAGGAGTGATACTCTTTTATCGTTTAAAATAACTACATACTCATACAAGTAACTTCATTTGGTCATAAGAGTAATTTCATCTATTCATAAGAATAACTCCATTTGTTTATAAGTGTTTATAGGATTAAATGGGTTAATTCTGTGGCACTATATTTGTAGAATTGTAGAGATGTAAATGGGTATTTATAGTAGTGTACTATAGCTAGCTTTCACTTGTAGGAAATTTATTTAATTCATCACTATATATATATATATGTATGCTGTATGCATCTGATTCTTTTCTCTTTTAGGATTAGAAAACATTATGGGATAAATTCTTTTGTAACTTTTCTATTTGCAATAAAATGGAATGAAGATTTTTTATTCATCAATATTCTGGTAGCTTGATCAGTTTACTCCACTGATAGGCCACCATATGCTTCTTTTTGCTGCGGTATGGGTGCCGAATAAGTTCAACTAAAAGGTTGTCTATTGGCATTCTCCCCTTTTGGCTCTTGTGTTGAAAATAGATGAAATTATATAATATGACTATGAATGTTTTGTACTTGTGTGTTGTGTCTCTATCGTTTATTCGTTTTGCATAACATTCTAATATTATAGATACTATAAAGTATTGATTAAGTTGAATATATAGGGTTTTTCTAATAGGTTTAACCATTTATTTTTGGTTTTATTCAACAAATTTGATATATATGATATGTTTAATTAAAGATATTTTTCCGAGAATAAGAATTAGGTATCAATTATGAGAATATCTATCAATTTCGTTAAATAAAGCTAAAAATAAATAGTTAAACCACCAATACACCATACACTAGATGTATAGGTTAGAAAAACCGAAATATATATTATGGGTCAATTTTTATTAATCATCCTTAGTCCGATAAGCCGAGCTTTTACGCAAAGATTGATACCACTCGATCATCATAACTCATAACTATGGCAAACCAATATGTTTTAGATTTGCGACCTTTCATGCATCCACAAGACATTAACATACATTTTGTAGAATTTTAAAGCTACATGTTAAGTGAAACTTATATGAACTTCTATTATAAAGACAAAAGGATATAAAATTCATGGAAAAGAAAAGCAAAAAAAAAAAGACACTAATATTTCACAGCACTTTACTCTTAACTACTAGGTCGATCAAGACATCCTTGGTATATAATTCTTTATTCTACTACATACTACTAAATAGAAACAGACCGACGTTTGGTCAAACCTCTTCCATAACACCTCATAACTAATTGTTCAACTAACAATCATCATAGTAATGATGGTCACCATGATGGCGGTGGTGATGATCATCATAATGGTGACCGTGATGGTGATCATGATGATGATGGTGGTGACCATGATCATAATAACCATCATGATGATGATGATGGTGATATTGATCATGATGGCCATAACCATGATGATGCCCTCCATGATGGTGATGATGGTCTCCATAACCATGATGACCATAGCCATACGACCCTTGCCATGGTGTTGGGTTGTGATGTCCATATCCCCATCCCCATGTCATCTTAGCTATATATATGGTGGTATTATTTGAGAAAGGAAGGATATTGTGCAAACAAGTTAAAAGGTTTGTAAGAAAAATGGCTGACTATCATGTGGCATTTATGTAGTGAAGATGAAGGCCGTAAGACCAACTTGAAAATAGTTTTTGGTGGTACAAATGATATTCCTCTCTGGCTCTCCATATTAATTTATCAATTTAGGGTACTAAGTATTGGATTCTTCTAAATTTATTGACAAAAAAGTTGATTCTTTTAATTTGTTTCGTTCATGTACCAATCATTACTAGCTTTCAGTAAGAAAATATAATATTAACTCTTGATTTAAAGTTCAAACAATGTAAGAAGGATAGAGATAGTTAGTTATTTTTCTCGGGTGGTGATTCTAGAATCAAATATGAGTTGTCATTAGTCGACAGTGATTAATTCATCACCCTACTATATTTACAAATTTCTCGTTCTTTAAACGACTCATATTTTATGCGTACCACTTCCTCGTACATAAATTGAGATCTTCATATATACCCTTTATATTTTGAGCGAACCAAACAACTTTAAAAAATGCAGATTTCCAATCCATATTATCTATAAGGTTTTAATTCATCCTTATATCATCTATTTAAACCAAAAATCTTAATGGTATAACAATATTTTTCTCTTTTCCTTACAACATTTCAAACTTTTCATTTTCTCTATATGATATATTAAGAGCATGCGCACATGATATGAATTGCGGAACCATTTGCGTCGCATGGCTTTGAGGAACCCCACTATTTGCGTCGGATATCACAGACCTTCGACGTAGATGATGATTTGCGTCGCGTGATTTGTAGGTGCGACGCACATGAGCAAGAATGGCTCCCAGCTCCAGTGTTGTGTAACCTACTATCTGCGTCGCATGTTTCTCCTGTGTGACGCAAATAATGTAGTTATCTGCGACGCATGTTCGTATAGTGCGACGCAGATAAGCTTCTCATATTAAATCCCATTATTTCCACTCAGCCGTTTCTCTCACCTTATTCCATCCCTAACCTAGATCTGTTTCATCTTCATTCGTATCTCTCTCATCCGACGCGAAGTATTGGAGAAATTCGTGCATAAATTACTTTATCTGATCCTCTTCCTTCTCCTTCTGCCTCGACTACTCTCGCCATTATCGCACAACTTCACTTTCTCTCTCCTCTTCATCATCGCAACTTCATCAAGCCTGAACATGTTCGTTCTGGAATCCGCGCTTTGTTGAAGCAATTGGTATGTGTTTATTGTTGTTGATTGTCGTCAATTTTAATGTTGATTTTGTTGTTTTTGGTGATTGATTGTTGTTTTTCTTTCTTTGATGATTGTAGGAAAATGAGTTTGATGATTGTTCGAATTATAAGAACGCGAAGGAAGATAAGATTTGAAAGAAGCTCCAAAATATGGAATTGGGTGGGTTAGGTTATGTACAAATTTTTGTACTATATTAGGGACCGTTCGGTATTACTGTGGTTTTCTGTTTTTTAGTTTTTTGATTTTCAAAGTCATATGATATATGTTCTATAATAAATAAATTATTAGTCAAATTTATTGGGAACATGATAATTTTGAAAACTAACAACTGAAAAGTGAAAACCAATTTTTCTGGTTTCCAGTTTTTGGTTTTTAGTTTTCAAAAAAACTAAAAACTGAAAATAAAAAACGATAACGAACGGGGCCTTAGTTATTGATAGATTTGTTTATTTTTTTTTATGAATTGTTGTATTATATATGTTATGAAATTCCAAGTGTTTCTACAAATTCTTGCTTTATTGTTTTTTTTTTAAAGATAAATTTCATTAATTGAAGACCAAATGGCATCTACAATAAATATTAAAGAAAAACAAGATACAATTAAACAAGATTAAATCAAATTCGTCTTCGAAGAAACTATAATGAACAAAATCGAGCGAGCAATACAACGCAGTCCCATTGTATTTGCTGAATCAAACAGTTATTGATGAGGAAGTCTATCATTCTGACATAGTTTGTGAAGAGCATTCTTGATCGAACCATGTTAACCGCATCCGAGATTTCAATACCTTCATGTTGAGCCTCGAACTTCAACTAATAAGAATAATTTCTCATACCTAAAAACAAAAAAACTACACTCACAATTCCCATAGGGGAGAAGGAGATCTCCACAACAGAGACTAAAAACCCCATAATAGGGTTTGAAGAAATCTCATAAAGAGATACTAATTTATTCAACAAAACAAGAAAATGAAATAAAAACTGAAAAATAAAAGCGCAAAAGAGGCTTACCATGAATGAAATCATCCATGGCAGCCCCTAACTGATGAAGAAAGGGTAGATGAGGCTAGGGTTTTAGAGGGAAAAAAGAGAGAGGGCTAGGGTTTTTTTTCGTCCCGGGTTTGCTTTATTGTTTATTAGTTGCCTTTGATTCTACAAATTCTTTGTGTTCTTTGATTTTCTGTTTGGTTCTGTGTTGATTTTATGAAATTCTTTTCTTAAAAAAAAGGGAAATTTGTGTCGGATGGAGTAATACATGCGACGCAAATGAGCAATTGGGCTTCTTGCTGGGCTTCTTGCTGGGCTTCTTGAGCTACTATACTACAATAACCCTGAACAAAAAGTTACTATTAGACTATTACAATAAGCGCCCACAAAGTTAAGTTGATAAATATACTCGAAGCAACCTTACACAAACACCACATAGTAATAGCATAGTTGATTTCCCCGTAAAAAAGGCATAGTAGAATTTCATAAAAATATCTAACATAATTATTATTGTGTAACATATCATTTGATGCAACCAACCGTTCTATATGAAATAATGCATGAAACTTCAAGAATCATCTTAACAGCCACTGTGGTGATGGTGGTGATGGTAGCCGTCGCCGCCGCCACCATGATGATGGTGGTGGTAGTGATCATCATGATAGTGATGATGAGGATGATAATCACAATGATCATAGTCAAGGTTGTTATAACAATGATTATGATGATGATGACCATGATTCCATCCTCCATGCCCTCCATGATGATCAGGATGATGGTCATAGTGTCCATAGTATGGGACACCATAACCCCATGGTTCATATTACCCTGGAGAAGGGTAATATTGTTGCCCATAACCCCACCCCCAACCAGTGGCGTATCTAGGAATTTACTCATGGGGGTACAAATACGTAAGTAGTTAGACTCGTTAATTTTTTTTTTTCAAAATAAAGCTTTATTAACATTTTTTTCTCCCTAAGTTTAAGTAAGAACTTAGATATAATTGCTAACTATTTAAGTGTTCAATGTTTCAATTAAATAACCAGATCTTTAGAAATAAGTTGTTCAATTTAAAAACAGTTGTTTAAGTATATAAATGAGAAAAAAAAAATTCTCCTTAAGTTTAAGTAAGAACTTAGATATAATTGCTAACTATTTAAGTGTTCAATGTTTCAATTTAAATAACCAGATCTTTAAAATAAGTTGTTCAATTTAAAAAAGTAGTTTAAGTATATAAATGAGGAAATTTTGAAGGAAAAAGAATAGAGACAAAATTATTATTTCGGAGCTTTTATTTTTGTGGGCTTATGAATTTGTAGTTGCAGAGTAAGCTTACTTATAAATTTTTAGTTTCACACTAATAGCCATAGACCCACAGAGAGTAGTATATAGTAAAAGTGTTGAAGATAAATTAAACATGAGTCAAAGGGTAAGTAATTAAAAGCATAAAAAGAACTTTGTGGGGTTTTGAACTCGAGACCTCCTCATAAATTCATGGATCTTTCTTTTCCCTTTTACTACCAACAAGACAAACCTCAACTTATTGATTTGTTTTCATTATTTTCCATAAATAATGGGGGTACAGCTGTACCCCCTTGTACCCCCTCTAGATCCGCCCATGCCCCCAACTCATATTTGATAGTATTTCACTAGTATATGCACCAAAGATTGCGTTTATATTTCAATAAAATGTGTTTGTACAATCTAGCTACGTACTATCTACATATATAGTATGTTTTTGAACTTGTGATATTGTGCTTGGGATTGGCTATCAAATATGGTATTTATAGGGACTAGTAGTGTGTAAATGAAATGAAGTTGGTATATCGTATTAGTGTGAACTACGTAGTACTTGGTCTAGTGATTTGGTTTGTATCTCAAAGGTTGTGGGATCAAATCCTACTAAAGGTACTTTGGGGGTGGGGATTTTCCCTTACCATTCCCACTACTCCCAATTCAAGGGTCTTGCCTGCATACCCGGACCAGGTTGACCTGTGCGAGGTTCTGGTCCGGTTAGAACGCCTTCTCCTTACCTTAAAAAAATATATCGTGTTAGTGTGATTGAAATGTTTATTCCCCTACGTACCTGTTTAGCCAGCCAAATTGAAAAAGATGAGAGTAGCTATGGAAGAATTGGATTCTTCATTATGATTTAGTGAAATTTGAGAATATTTGTTATTTTTTAGTATAATTTTTTTGTGGGGCAGAGAGTATTTATAATGACAATATGTTTGTGTAGATTCCGTGTCTATGATATAAATTAACTATGTCTAATACTTTGATATTACAATATTATTATTGTATACTTTTCCATTGTCGTTTTCGCTCTAACTCAATATGCTTACTTGTACAGTTGTACTCCAACTTCTTTTTTACGTAACCAATACAAATTCATATAATTTTAGACTGAATGTAAATCAATGGTTTTACCTATAGAAGGTCTAAAGATTGTGCTCCGTAAAGTAACAAATTTTCAAAATTTTGGGTTTGTTTTTATTTTAGAAGACATGTTCAACAACACATTTCCACTTCTCGAATACCCTTTGAAGCCCTTTTGTTTTGGGCGCCATTTCAGTTCAATTCAATTAAGTTCACTTCAATTCAGTTCACTTTAATTCAGTTCAACTACTTTTATCTAACTGTTTTAACTCATTTCAATTCAGTCCAGTTCGGGAAAAGAAAAAACGGGGCATTAGAGTTTAGAGGTTTGACCAAATTAAGGTATTAGGGCCTAACAATGGACACTCATGTCTCATACTATTAACCCATAGGAAAAGAAAACAATCTCTCGAAGGTGTTTTCTTCATTAGTTCATTGCTCATAGTTTCTTTTCTGAACAGTTGAAGTGTGCAAGTGCAACACAAAAATGGCGGCAAACTCCGAGGTTACTTCCAAATTAATCACCTTCAACTTTTCTCTCACTTTTTTTGTTTCTTTCTCTCACCCATATTCCTGTTTTTTCATCTTTAGAATACAGGGTCTGAAACGTTTCGGTTGTTTCAATCAACAGATGAGGGAAAAAACGCCCCCAATTTCGGAGGATTAGGGTTTTTCGATTCCCTAGAAACTCCTCTTCCTCCTCCACCCCCTTGTGAAGAAATCTTACCTTCTGAGGTTGGTTAAAGTTTTTAACTTTATTTTGCAAAAACTCTGCTTTTTTTTTTTTTCTGGGTTTATTTTGAATAGTAATTTTGTTGGGATTTTGATGATATAGGTTTCTACTTCAGTAAAGTATGCTGTGGAGCAGGTTGATTTGGGGGATGTTACTTTGCTCAAGGTAACTTTTAGTTTAATGTTGTGAATTTATTATGATTGATTAAGTTGGGGTATGTTTTTTGCTAGAAATGTTGTGTGTTCAAGGATGATTTTGCACAAAGGGATAATATCTGCTTGAAATTGTTAATCTTTTTTTAGAAAATGGCATAGAAATTCAGCATTCTGATTTAGGTATTGTCTACTTAATGGATTGATGTGAATTTGTTGCGTTCATTTCTGAAGTGAAATAGTGGAATGTAGTTTTCATGTCTACTGTTTTGAGAATATTGGAAACTTAATTTTGGAGATTGTCAAATATGTATGGCCTAGCATGTGGCATTTTAGCTCATGGATTAGATTCAGTCATTCGGAGACATGTTTTTCGTTAATTAACGTTAGAGCGGTTTCTAGAACATACGATTTTGTGATATCGGTTTGATCAGCGGTCTTGGAATACGGAGAGGCGACTATTTTGACATTGAGGCTAAAAGGGGATGATTTAGCTGAATTATCTAGCTTATCTTCAATAAATTTTCTACTTTTTTACGTACTAGTGGTCTGAGGAGAACCTTTTTTTTTTCCCTGGAGACTACAAGCACCGCATTATATGAATGATGGCAGAGAACTTAAAGAACTTTTCACTTGAATGTGGACTCTGAAGCCATTTCTTGAGTTTTATGTGAGAGTACTATTTCTAATAAATCTGCTTTAAGCAAGATCCATTGTCTTAACTCTAACCTTGTATTAAAAATGTTCTCAAATGATGTTTCTGAAGTCTTGCATAGCATCATCACACTCTAAATTTAACTTTTGTGCTCTATCTTTGCGCTTAAGCTTTTTTCTTATTGTTTTTTATTGACATGATTTCATTTTTACCTTCCTTTTTTTTCTGATGGAAGAAGCCCTACATAGTCTTTTGTATTTTAGTCTAAATTTACCTATTATAAGCATGGGAGGGAGTGCGGGGAGGGGATTGGGAAGAAAGACCTAAATTTGATATGTTAAATTGAAGTGCTATAATGTTTGAACACGTTGATCTTTTTTTACAGGGTCGAGTGAGTACACGGGAGGTTTTTGCATTGTCAAACTCTGATTTAGTTCCTGGAAAATATGAAGGTGTAGGAAGTTAATTTATGCTTGGCATATATGTGACTATAATGTTTATGTATTTACCGTGGCATTTTTTGCTGACTATAACTTGGTGTGCTTGCTTATCAATCTATCATGGAGTATAGGAGGCCTGAAACTCTGGGAGGGCTCGCTTGATTTGGTGAAAGCTCTTCATTCAGAGATACAAAAAGGGGATTTATCATTTGAAGGGAAGAAAGTCTTAGAGGTTGGCTTCTAATTTTCAGGTGATACTTGCTTTTATGTGATTTTGTTAAGCTACAACTACAAGGCAGTGCTAAGGTTGGCTTTCAGGATGTAAGTTAAAGCCTTTATTTAGGTTTCATTTGGACTATCTCGGTATGTACTCCTAGAATAATCTATGGGCACATGGCCATTGGAGTGCCCCGACTCCAGCTTATTGCTCAGCACTTTGGATGGCTTCAATTTCCATCTCGATTTTTAACTGCCTACAAAAGAATGTCATGGCTTCAATCAGGTGACTTCAAGTCTAGCTTCCTTTTGAGGATGTCATGTGAAAGTTTAGTTTGGCCTTGGCCTTAGGTGTCGATGGTGCATAGTTTTTGGCCTTCAAAATGACAATGCTTTAACCTAGGCTGTGCAGCATTGGACTGTACTTGATTGTAGACTTTTGGATGACGTCTGTCTTGTCCGATGTGACAAATCACATAATTCTACTGTAAACCTTTAGCTAACACTGAGGTCTAGCTATCTTGTGAATGGCCTTGTTGATTAATTTTGTGAATGAAAATCAAGTTCAGCGTAACTTCTTTTGACTTTTTCCTTGCTTATTGGTAACTGTGTGACTTTTATTGTTGGTAGCTTGGATGTGGCCACGGGCTTCCTGGGATCTTTGCCTGCCTTAAGGTGATTATGGCACTGATGATTGTGCATTCACTCAAAGTTTTTTCTCTCTTTTGAATTATATACATGTTCAACTTTTTTGTTGTGTCAGGGTGCAGGTTCCGTCCATTTTCAAGATTTCAACGCAGAGGTCTTAAAATGCCTTACTCTTCCTAATGTGAACGCTAATCTACCCTCAGGAACTAGTGTTTCTGACAATTGTAAAATTCGTTACTTTGCTGGTGATTGGGGAGAAGTGGATCGTATTCTTCCCCATGCTCGCACAGACAGTAAGGATGCTGCATCATCTAATGACAATGCAACAGCCGGATACGATCTGATTTTGATGGCAGAGACTGTTTATTCCATCACCACTTTACCAAATCTTTACAGCCTTATTAAGAAAGTATGTCCATGGAGTTTCTTCTTGTAGTTGCTTTTGCATCAAAAAGTTGATATTTCAAGACTAAACATAGTATCTAATATACCTGTAGTGCGTCAGCCGTCCTCATGGTATTATCTACTTGGCTGCAAAGAAACATTATTTTGGAGTAGGTGGAGGATCAAGGCGATTCCTATCTATTGTTGAGAAAGACGGTAAGTTTTTCTCTGTGTTTTGCATTTGTGGTAGTCTTACATGTTCTTTATTATGTTAATAAACACTCCTCCCCATATTATCTTCTATGTTTGCATATGGCATAGAGATTAAGAATAGAGATTAGAGGGAGAGAGAGAACAAGTGAAAGTGGGGTTTGGACAGAGAATAAGTTTTGATAAAGACAAGTATGCAATGAATATAGGACGACCATTAAGGGAAGTGGGTAAATGATGTGGGACCGAGGGAGAATTGGCTCGTTCTCGATTCTGATCAATTATGTGTCTAGAAGTTTGCTCCAGAGATAGTGTTGCTTGTCCTTTCTGAGCATTCGTGTACTTCAAGGGCTTAATTTGTTGTTCTGCTGGTTTTACAGGCATATTGACAACCAGTCTAATTGCTGAAGTAGTTGATGGCTCATCAAATGTCAGAGAGGTTTGGAAATTGTCGTGCAAGTGAGCATGACATTCGAAGGTTTTGGTATAATGACATAGCTTACTCTCAAAATACTGGGACCGACTATTCGCGAAATGTTGAAAATAGAGCACTGAGCAGAAATCATCCATAGGGCAGTTTTTTCTGGTTTTTTGCTGCTAATACAATCTCGAAACGTGCTAATGATTCTGATTAATATTTTCTGAAATGTATACCTCGTGCTACATTTGATTTATTTGAGGGCATAATTGGCTCCCTCCATGTTGGTTTAATGCAATGTTTAAGGTACTATTTGAATTGAAGTTCTGATAAGATGCATGCAATTTGGTATCCAGCTTAGTTCTGAAATATCCAATCTTGAGTTTGTTGTTAACTTGTATTCTTTGCTTGATTAGAAAAATCTTAGCAGTTAGCAATAAGCCTAGCAAGATTTACCTGATGTGAAAATCCGAACAAGAACTCCACCCAAAAATTTAGTGTCTTCAACACAATTATGTGACCTAAAATCGGAAAAATGACCAAACAATGATCTGACCCAGTAACCGACCTGTACTGAACCCAGATTACGATGAACCATAATTCACCCAATATGAAACCAACTTGCTTGACATTTTTGACAGATATGGTAAGTAGAGCCAAAAATACGCCAATTTCATAGGAGAAAACATAGTAAAAGCAAGGATGGACTGCACAAACTGATAAACCATATATGAGAATATTACACTTTTTCTTCTGTCTGATGAATACATGCACAAGTAGCACATACGAAACAGGTGCAGTGCTAGGTATCTGATCTACAGCGATAATACTTAGAACAGCCTCGGTGATACGGATTGGCTGCATGACCGAGACATTCACTATTACTGGAGTAAGCCTGACCCCGAGCGCCACCGCAGGCAGGTTGATCTCTGTTCAAAGCACCATATGAGATGTACTTCCTCTCTTGAAGAATCCTCCGAGCTGATTCTGATCCCATCAATATCTCATCGTCTTCTTGGCATCCAGCTATCGAACCATTACATGGCAAGTATGCATCGACCTTCTTCATTTCAGCACAACGAACGTGGATTGCGAGACCGAGAAGTACGAGAATCAAACAACAGGCAAGTTTTCTGATGGCTTTGTGTTCCATATTTTCTTCATATCTCCCTTGGATGCCAGGCCACTATATAAGTGTCCTCTCCCCTTTTTATGGTAAAGGGGACATAGTGGTTAGTGGAAAGCCAACTTTAGGCATGCCTTTGATGGACCGCACTTCACCTACTTCCTCTGATAACAAATCATATTGGTCTTTTGCACATTTAGCAGCTCAGAATGATTACTTTTGGTCAAAAAATATGATTTAAAATTTTCACTTAGATATGATGTTCATTGGTTTCCTATTATTGGGGGAAACATGATTAGCTTAAGCCTTAATGGTTGATTTTTGAATCTTAATAAACCACAAGGCCCCATTTCTGGTAAACCTCCATCAAATTATGTCTTTGGATTTGTCAGTCGGCAATTCCATATGACATAGGATTCCCCAAGAGGGGAGGTGGGGGGATGCGACAAGTTATGAAATAAGCTTTGATGGGCTGACTTGCTCAACTATAACACTATTCCAGGTTATAATTGGATGAACCAGCCTCGTCGATGGCCTGAGCTTTGACTGGCTCAGCTTGTTCGCTAGGTGGGTCGAACTCGAATCAGGGTCATGATAAGTGAGGTGCACGGCATTGCTACTTAAGTTGTGAAGTTTACTGAAAACCAGACAAGTAAAAAGGTAAATAAGAGGTGCTAGCTTACAATCAAAATGTAAGCAGTTCATCTGCGAACAAGTCATAGTAAAAGGTCCATATAACATGGTTGGGGTCATATGATCAAGTGATGACTTGACGAGTCATTTGATTTGGGTTCTCAGGTCAGTTTAGGTTATATATAGGTCGGGTCATTTTTGAGTCTATCGTCCATTATCCTCTTTATGATTCTTTTTTGGTCCTACTACGAGAAGTTCTCCACCGCCTTCGGCGAGTGGACTAATCTCCTGCTAGAATTTGCATGGGTACCTCAAAGGACAACATCCCTCCCAACTATGATTTTTCCCATACCCAAACCCGAGACCTTGATTAAGGAGCGAGAGGTCCTTAACCACTCACGCCAACCACAGTTGGTATTATACACTTTATGATAAGCCAATTGTTATTTGTCATATTACTTCTCATGTTGTTCAATCTTGGTTCAAGACGAAATCTGGCCTTGTAGTTTGGACATAGTTCAGGCAATTAGTTACACAAGTCAGGTTTAACCACAAAGCCAAAATGTTGTATGTGAGGCTAAATCTCATCAAACCTATGAAGCGAGGTTCGAGTAGACCGACAAGGTTCATTCCAACTCACAAAAGAATTGACTCAAGCCATCTATGAGCCAAAACCAAATACACCCAAAAACCTAAACACACAAACATCACACTATTACAAAAGCCTTATGAGTCAAGTTCAGAACAATAAAAACACCAGTAAGATATTGACACAACTCACAAGTGCACACCGGTACACCACACACTGTGTTCAGACTTCAGAATCTGCCACTACAAACATAGATTTATCTCTAAACATGTTAAGAAGAAGCTTAAAGAGTGAATCCATGGAAACTTCATCTCCTAGGCGCGTCGTACCTAAGATTACTACTAGGTCGACCCCAGGAGTTTGCTGGTGCAAGGCTACCACCACTAGCGTTATTGCCCTTCTTTAGAGCGTTGTAGTTGATGAAGTTGGCTCTTGGGGAAATTTCAGGGATATCAAATGATGTTAAGTGTTCATCATCACTTGAATCGTCATCACTTGTCCAGTTCTTGATCTCTCCATGATGTTGCATACCATAAAAATGATTATAGTTCTCCATTATTATGTGGTTTTATTTGGTTGAGAATGTGTTTCTGTTATGGTCTGAGAAGTAAGAAACAATGCACTTAAATAGGCCAACTAAATATAATATTCCTTCCGCTCCATATTGTTCTTCCCTCGTACTATAAATCTACAGTCTAGATACCAAGGTAAGGGTCTATTCTCCCCAGCTTATTTTCAGTTCATTTCAGTTCAGTTCCTAAATGATAATCATTACTATTAATTAGTTATAATTTAATTCAGTTCAGTTGTTTTATGCCGAAGAGAACAAGCGCTAAGAAGGAGAGCACGTGGAATTTAGTGAGTCCAATATATGAAGCACAAGACATTTATCAAAAGATTAGAATAAAAGGAGAACTTTGTGGATTGAACTAAAGTGGATTGAGAGAATAACTTTTATAAAGAATGGAGGAAGTACTGATATAGAAGTTAGTACATTATCAACAAGTTGTAGAAACAATGAATCTATTCCCTCAAAGAATTTGAGATATATACGTAATCTTTTAATAGTGGGTATATCACAACTTTTCCGGTGACATCTTGAACGTACATGAGATTTTGAATTGATTTTGTTATAACGGATGTGAGAAAGAACAGATAATGAATGCAGAAAACAATAAAGAACACACTAATTTTACGTAGTTTACCAACGGAGTGTTGGCTACGTCCACGGGCAGAGAGAGAGGGGGAAAAGTTTTATTGCTCTTGTGAAATTTCAGATTACAGATGTGATTTCACACTAATGACGGCATAAAACAAATTAGGTTAAATGCCTATTTATAACCCAATTCGGAATAGCATTATAACTCCTGGTTCTACAAAATAACATTATAACTCCTGGTTTGGTATGTTTGATTGTTTAAATTATGATGCTTCGTTCATCCATGCATAAATCATAATAGTCCATCTCAGTATTTGTGAGACAAGATTACAAGTCACAGAATCATGGAAGAATATAATTTGTGGATGAAGTAGAATAACTTTTGGCCACTCTACATCATGCCATCATTCTCTAGAAAAGAATCAGGTTCCAGTATCGTATCCACACCAAAACTCTCTAGTTATCCTTGAGATTAAGTAGCATATTTAGTTCATTACCTATGGGAGATAAACGTACATTATGTAACTCAAACTCGGGTACTTGTGTAGACGCGAGTAAGTGGCTAACTCAACTATTTTGTTTTGGTCGAAAATGATGTATCAAAGTGTTCATACACATTACATAAGAGTATTGAGGATCCGACATGGGTATTTGAGATTAATTGATTAAATGAAACCTCAAATATAGTCTTCAAATTAGTGTACTTTTTTTAGAAACCACTTCTATTATGTCCTATGAAAAGTATGTTCCGAAAGTACTATATGGCATGTTTAAACTAAATAGGGCACGTAACAGTCTTCAAATTAATGTATTTTTTTAGAGAACGCTTCTACTATGTCCTACGAAAAGTATGTTCCCAAAGTACTATATGGCATGTTTAAACTAAGTAGAGCCGTCGTGCTAAGCGACTTATAAGACCCGTATCTTAAAGGACCCAAAATCTGAAGTTCGTTTATGTTATCATACTTTTCAAACACTCATACATACAGGCTACAACCATCTTCTAGGTGATAAACTCTGTAAAATTTACTTGTATTATGATTATTTAGTGAACATGTCTTTAAGATTCTAATATATGCACAACACATTCTTTTATGTTTAGCACAAGGGCACGAGGCACCAATATGTTTAAGACAGTCCTGAAAGAACAGTTATCACAAGAAAATAGTCTTTGATTAGGCATGGATATGTGGATATGAATATCCTTAACAAATCTGCAGTACAGTACTTCAGAATCCCATAGAACATGGCTTAGTTTTATTTATGACATTAATATGCATCATCATGGAAACTAGCTAAGACTTAGGAAAAGCAGCCATGAAGAAACTGAAGTCCCAATAATTCTCTCTTATTATCTCCTGCGCTGCCCTGTTATCATCCCCTGCACCTGTTATACTTGGAGTGGCCACGACGCCAAGTGTTTGCCGGATGAAGACCGTTACTTCCCTGGGATGACGGTGCCTGATCGCCTCGCATAGCGTTGAAGCTAATGTAGTTTTTCTGCTCTGAGAACATCGTCTCTTGATCAACCTCAGCCTGGCCATTGCTGAACTGCTCGTGCTCGTGCTCGTGCTCAGTGTACTGTATCTGAGTCGCGCTACTGTCATACTCTTGTTCTGTGTATGGCCTGTAGTTTTGATAGTACTCCATTGTTGGGTATTGTTATTACACTTTTTTCTTGGGTTTCTATTTTGAGATGAGAAGTGAAATTGTTACTACTATTCTCTTATATAGGCATTATTATCCTAGAAATGAAGAGAAAGAAAGGACATAAAAATTGGACAGTGGCCACTTTCATAGTGCACTGAATATATTCCTCGAGACAAGTTGATAATGCTAGGTGTGGTGTACTTTACTGTTGTGGTCGATTCAAGGACATGAAGAGATATTTAGGAGTATAGCAAGTCAACTATAGTCATCATCTCAACATGTAAATATAAAATACTGATGCTATCATGCTATGACTTTGTAAGTATAGTTCAGATGATGATAGATTCATTCTTAGAGTCATAGGGATCGGATTCTTTAGTGCGCTCTCGAGCATTTTTGTTGTCGTTTCGGATATAAGCGTAATAAGAAGTTATACCCGAGCAATAAGCCCGTGAGCAATTTCGTATACCTGGTCTGCCTATATATAAAGGCACAACCGCACAAAGGTCGATAGGTATAGACGAGTTTACACTTTTGAACTAGGCCCGCAGGAACGAAGCTAGAATATCATTTTAATGGGTGCCGAATCTTTCTTGTGTTTTCAAATTCTATCTATGATTTAGTTTCGCTAAGAAAAGAATTACGAAATTATGCATATTTATTATACAGCTAGCAAACTTGTAAATTACACTGATATAGATGTGCATAATAGATCAGATCATCCATGTCTAAGCTCGCTTCTTCGATTTTATATATCTATGTTCATGGTCATTTTGCATTGGGAAATAGAAGTACATATTCATTTGTGCATGGTATTCTACAGAGCTCCATGTAAGGATGACTTCTCTCACAAGCGAAATAGAATATACATGAACTCAGTGGTAGCTATTCAAACCAGCATTTCAAGAGTTATACATACATTACAATAAAGGTTATAAAGAACTATCTGTATACTGTAGTTAATATTCAGAAACACTGACACTGTGAGTGGATTCAGGTATATTTCATTATCCAAACATAGTGTAGATTTATTTAACACAATGAAATCTTATTTGCTGAGTTAATTATAAACTCAAATCCATATATCTGAAGTGCAGTCACCACCTGGGTATCTCATTTCATGGGCAAGGGAAGGACCATCAGGTTCCAAGCCAAAATCTACGAAGAAGTTGGGATTTATAGCAAGGCCGCCTTTCTCGGAATCGACATCAATTTGCAACATATGAGATCCTTGCTCTGCTAATTCAGGATAGAATTGATTGTCCCATGCGCTAAAGAGGGAGTTGGTCACGTAAAGTCGTTTCCCATCTAAACTTAACTGTATCATCTGAGGTCCACCTCTCAGTTTTTGGCCCTGGAAAGAAGTATAGTATGTCATTTGCTTAGTTTGAGTTCAGAGCAATAAGATCCAAAGCTAAAGGATCTGATTCAATTATGTCGATAAATTGAGATTGATTATGAACATGTTGAAGTCAGCTATCCTAATACAAGCTAAAGGAGCTATAAGAATCACAAACCAAAATCAAGTATAAGTTTAGGGATCTGCAAGCCAGATAGGGTTCCTCGCCAGATTCGTTCCGGAAATTTACTTTTATACTCATTATATAATGAGGCAATGTAATCTGGAAAATATGAACTGGAAAACTGGAACTGAAGAAAATCTTATAACCTCCCAGACATATTCTTTATGCTTCCACCAAAACAAAGAAAACGAGCTTTCATATACAACATGTCATAAACCCAACTGAACTTTGAAGGACCAAAATTGTCGGACCTAATTGGCGGTTTAGTAGGGTACTTCTCCTCCCCCCCCCCCCCTCCCATAAAATCAAGTATTGAGGACCTGCAGCATGGACTAATTCAAGCATTATGTGTCTGATTCATGTTCAAGGACCTAAGATTACAAGCAGATGAAGACAACATATACCTGAACTTCTGGAACATCAACCTGAAAGGTTGAACCATCTTCAGCCTCTGCCACAACAGGACTTCCCTTTCGAATAAGTCCTCCAACCCACACTTGACCAGTCAAAACGGGGTTCTTTGGATCCTCAATGTTATATTGTCGAATATCTCCATGAAGCCAGTTCGAGAAGTATATAAACCGATCATCTAAGGAGATCAAAAAGTCGGTTATTAGACCGGGCATCTCAGGTAGAACCCAGTTTTGCACCTTTAGTGGTTTGACAGATGCTGCAACCTGCAAAGCAATTAACAGATTTACCATCAATCAATAACAAATTGTTAAGCTGAAGGAATTATCAAGAAATGGAAAGACTTCAAAGGGAAAAAAGTCACTTCTCATGTTTGGTTTTTAATATGTAAGATCCAGGAAATAGATTCGAGGAAATCTTTCATTATTAGTCTCGTATCACTGTGCCGCCAATTCGACATGATTTGGACCAAAAGAAAGCCAATGGCATTAGTTAATAATTAGCAAGTGCTGCAAAAGATAAATAAAAATACAATGCTAATTTATTTCTTTATTATTTTTTCCCTTCCCCTTCTCCCATCTAAGAAAACCAAATATACTGCTCACTTTAATCTTTACTGGATGCGTACCTCATGGCTCCAGGATTCATCTGGGTTCTTAAAGAACCGAACCATGTTACTTGATAGTGCACAGCCAACAAAGCCAGTATCTTTAGAAGGATCGTGAAGGAACCTTATCTGCATAAATACAAGACGGAGATGAGAAAGAAAAAACTTATACTATAACCTTATCAGCAAGAGTTTCATCAGCAGATTCTTAGTATCAAGTATCAACCCACCTCCAAGGGTATAAGTCCAGTATTGCCGAGGTCCAATGTTTGTTTTAACTCGCCACTAGGCCAGCTATATACGTATAAGTGTCTTCCATATAGACCCTCTGCCACGTGCTGAGGGTTGAAACCTTTAGAAAATGCCAGGGGGGCTCCCCATGATGAGCTTATCATTGTATTATGTCGTGGTTGGTACCAGAAATCATAGCCAAAGGAAGGACTATGTCCTGGCTTTTCCCACCTAGCACAATGGAAGTTCATCAAGAACAAATCTTAAGTTACAAGAATGTAATCAAAGTCTCAAAGTAATCTTCTAGAGGAAACAAGTGTCAAAGTAAGGGTATTTAAACCGATATGAGACTCATGCATGTTACAAAAGTTTCCATGTTTGTGGCCCAAATGCAGTATCTATAACTAGGTCTGAGGGCTTGAGCATCCCACAATTGCACAACAATATTAGAAACGAGATAAAGAGTTTGAGTGAGTGGATTGGATAGAAGTAGAAAACATATTAGAAGTCGTAATGACCTTTTTATCTAAGTTAGTTGGATACTTGTGTACTTTTCCAAGTCTTCAGGTCTCAATTTTATGAAAATTTTCGACTTTAGCGTAACATGAAGTGTCGAAGTGTCAGCCTGTCCATGCCCAAGTCGAAGATGGGATAATGGTAAGTACTTGAGCTAAATTGAAGAGTTCGAGTACTATATATAGCTTCTATGGCATTTACTAATTAAGCTACTTGGGCACATTAGGTAATGGCAGAAAATAAGAACGACAATTCCTATTTACCTTCCTTTCACATTAAATTCAGAGTCGAGTAGGAGAAACCCATTTCCCTCAGCTTTCCCATCACTGCCTCCAAGGCATGAGATTAGGATGTCACCAGAGCCAAGACAATGAGCAGTGTGGGGGTAAGCTAATCCAGTCTTTGCCAAGATTTCTTCAGGATCAACAGCTTTGTGCAATGATGGGGCCTTTGGATTCTTTTTGGTGTCTACAATGTAAATTCTTCCTGATCTGCAAGTAGAAAAGACAGGTCAATCACGTCAATATTTCATGCATGTATGTTACTATTAGGTATCATACACACCCTTCACCCTATAATCAAGATCAATGTTTATTCATACTTCCTAAAACAAAGACCACAAACGAAAGTTAATGTCATAATTAAGTCATTTTGGACAAATTTTGAAATGAAATCAGGTTTACATGTACCAATCATCAGATCACGTAAATCAAACTTCAACATCGCGAAGCAACCATAGCAAGTAACAGCATTAACACAAAAACAGCTTAAGCCCCTGCGGAAACAGGTTTTGGGGAAACTCAACTTCTCTACAGAGGCTCTTGCCAACGAAATCAGATCATTAGAAGACTATAAGCAAAAAGCGACTCCTCATATACTTCCTCCCCAATTCTATGCAATATATTGAGTTTGCAATAACCATGCACTAACCTTGACAGGAATTACTTGACTATATACAAAATCAAAATTCAGCATGTAAGATGTTGGGTTCATTTCAATGTATTATATCAAACAATCAACTTTTTATAAGTGTTACTACTACTAATAGACAATTCAAGAAAATGGTCAAAGTTGTGTGTTAGAAAGCATGAATAGCAAATGTTCCGACTAAACAAGGGGAAGTATGTGTTAGGACTCTAGATTGGATATGTATTAGGAATAGGATTGTTATTCCTAATCTATGATGAAGCAGGACATATGTATTAGGAATAGGATTGTTATTCCTAATCTATGATGAAGTAGGACTCTCTACTTTGGTTGTATAAATATACCCTATTGATTAATGAGAAAGATGACTGAAATTGAACCAAATTTAACAGTATGACAGATCGATAAGTAAGATGTGGAGTTATGAGTGTGGACAGTTAGTATCTGATGGACAATATTATGGCACCAGGGTATATATAAGTTAGACAAGACTCACATCAAAGAAGGAAGCACAAGAAAACGTCTGTCAGCAGATGGTACTCCATGGCAAGAGCTGCAGGAATTCCAACCTGAATGATGCAACTCATCCCCCAAATAAGGGACAGGCAATCGATGGATAACTTTAGAAAATGTAGGAGAGTTTGGATCCACATCAACTGTGGCCAAGTAGTCAGGCTTCTGTATCGTAGTTCCTTGAAAAAAAAGATGTAAATATAACATTTAACAAAAATTGAAATTTACACAAATTAAGGCAACAGGCAAACTCAGATGTAACAGAAAATGAATGAAAAATGTGATATGCTAATTGACTGATTTGTACACTTAACAAAGAACTTCTGACAAGATATCACTTCCGAATTTATATTTTAACCAAGTTGTTAATTTAATTCAACAAACTTAATTTTCCAAATAAATAACCTTTTGTACTTGTAAGTTGTAATCCCCCCACTCCAATTGAGTAACGTGCTCGCGAGTGGCACAACCAATCACAGTCAGCACAATTTCAAACCTCAGGATCCATGTATTTGTCCATCTCTGAGACATGTAATAATTCCAAAATATACCAAATTGAACCTTTACAGTTCCAATCAAAACCCATCTTACAGAAATTATAGAAATGCATTTCCCTTAAGTTGAAATCATACATTAATTTGGTTCATTTCCATAGTTTCTTAATCTTAATTAATCACTACCGTAACTGTTAGCAGAAAATCCATCACTTGACATGAAAAAGAAAGAACTTCAGAAACTCTATCGAAGACTTTCACTGATAAAAGTAGTATCTTCCATATCATATACAACAAAAAAATGACCCACAAGAAAGTTACTGCTGTCCCAGCATACAAACTACGACTGGCTTGGTGCCTTACTGAATGTCAACTGACTTAGTCATATAGGAATGATTCCCAAGACCCGAGATCATATTTCGTTCTTTGAGACTCCCTACAACCAGTGGCACAACCAAGTGGGGCCGGCCGGCCGGGCTGCAGGGGTAGGCCATGCCACCACGGCCTTGCCTAAGGTTTTGGATGTATTAAACATTGAAAGAAGAAAGCTCTAGTTATATCATAGTTGAATTGTTATGGGGTCATTTGGTTCAGTATTTTCGAGCTTCAAGAGACCGGATCACTTACCGATTTCCTTTCTTTTTGTTTGGTTCAACCCCTCGTCAATCCATTACCATCACTTAATGTCTGATGGTAATAGATTCCCCATGATTTGTTACCTTCCCCTTCCTCAAGTAACAAAATCAATTACTTGGTGGTAATGTTTAGCATTCATTCGTTCCTTGGCTTTACCATTTTTTGTACCACTTCCCCCCCCCCCCTTCTATTTGTATAACTCTATCTATTCCCTTTCCATTCTATTTATTGAACCAAACGACCCCTAATTAGTCCAAATTGTTTCTAGACCCCGTATTTTGTGTTCGTACCTCCCTACTTGTACAAATTATTCGAAATGTTATATGTAACTTTTTTTGGGGCCCTCTTTCCGAGAACCTCATGGTAAGAAGAATTTTCCGTTGGGTTGTCCTCGCACAAGACACACCCAAAGGCCCAACAAGCACCTCAACCCCCCCCCCCCCCTCGAAATTGTGCTTAAACCAAGATTTCGACCTTGGTCTTCCATGTGGGAGATAAAAAGTGACACCATTGGACCCAAGTCCTTGGTTATTCGAAATGTTAAACAGACTCAGCCTCCTAGTAGAGAAAATCCTAGCTCTACCACTACTACAACCCAAAAAAGACTTGAAAAAGAGTACCTAATCTAGGAAATTATCAACTAAAATACAAACATTAATATGTAATTTCAACAAAAAGGCAGATAATAGTAAAGATTGAATCTTTTTTCTAAAGGAATTTATATTTACCAGTATAAACACAAGTAACATAAAGGAGAGATTCTCTGGGCCCAGCCATGGCTTCCAAGGGAGTAGCATAGCCTGGACCTTTGCCATGGCAGCAACCACTTACAACATCGTTTTGCACCTTTTTGTCAACTTCACCATGCTCAAACACAGCTACATCAACACTTGCCATTATTTCTGCCAAAATTTGAGATTTGATTAATTAATTAATCAGAAAAAAATAAATAAAGAACTGGGAAATTTAATATTATAGAGGTAAATAGATGAGATGAATGCAAAATCAAAATGCCCACCTAATTTTTTTTCCCTCTCTCAGATTATTTTTCTTCTTAAAAATGGATGATTGATGAGTTAGTGCTGTGTTTGGTTAACTTTGATCACTACAGCATGAGTTTATAAAGACAAGAAAGAGATGGGTTTGTATTTATAGCCAAAGCCTGGCCAAATACAGACATAAATAACGAAAATAATTCATTTAGTACCAGGTTCATGAGAAAATAAGGTAAAATCAACGTAGAAACTACGTAACAATATCGGATATATGCACTTAGAAGTTAGAAATGTCAATTCAGTTACTCGAGTTGGGTTTTGGTTGTATTATCTTAGGTTTTACGTCATGTTCGGTTAGGTCGTGTCAGATTAATAAATTAAAAAGGCCGGGGAGGGTCGGAAAGGTCGTGATTTGGTCAAGTTTGTTTTGTATCTTTTTTCCGGTTCGATCGGGTTCGACGCGGTCAGTTTTAGGACAGGTCATCTTTCATGGTCATGTGGTGTCAGGTCGGGTTTATTGCAAGTTTGTAGTGGTTGCTTTCAAGTCATGCTAAGTCGTATACTTATCAAGTCAGGAGAATAACGGTTTGGATCAGATTCGAGTCAAGTTCAACTTGGTGTTTATCAGGTGTGTGTTATAATTGAATTGTATCATTCTTGGTTTTGAGTCGCTTCGAGTATGACTGTATGAGAAGGGTCATGGAACTTGTATGGCATTGTTTCAAATTTGTATCATTATTAAAGATTTCATTAAAAATTAATGTTTGAATAATTCATCTAGTATATGCCTTTTGTTAGCAGCGTTAGTTCATAATTTATGTTATCATTTGGTGAAATAAATGAAAACTCGAGTTATCAAAAATCAACAAGTCGAGTAACATGTAACAACAAGTCGGGTAAAATGATGTACCAAGTCGCAACATGTCTTGTAAATCAGGTAACAGGTCGGAAAAGGTCAGCACAATAATGGGTTGGGTCGAATTATAATCGGTTTCAAGTCTCAATCAGGTCAGATGTTGAATCGGATTCGAATTGTTGTCAGGCCGAATCAGTTCAATTATTGGTCTTTTCTGTACACATGCGTCGCTTCAGGTTCATGTCATAGAGTACCGGGTCAAGATCATGTATCAATTACTATCAAGTCGGGTACAATCAGGTTTCATATGACCTAATTTACTAAAAAAAATCAGGTGCAAGTCAGTTATAGGTCATTACAGGTTCATGCCGGGTTGTCAGCTCAGGTTATTTTTTGACAACTTTATATGCACAATTTATAATATCTAGTTTCTTACTAGGTTCATGAGAAATTTTAGGTAACATTAATCGAGAACCTACAAAATATATTATATCGAATATATGCATTATTTTTATATAATATTTTTTATAATTTTGGAAAAAAAAAATATCCGAATTATTGTCTATTTTTCTAAGAAATACCCAAAACAGTCATTAGTTTATGCAAAATTTTCAAACTATGAAGTATTTGCCCATATTAGGAAAGTAATCTATTGAAGGAGAGATTGGGCAAAATTCAATAGTTTATTCATTTGACTTTTTAGGCATTCTGTGATAAGACTGACATGCTAATTTAGCATTATCCTATTTTTCTTGGCCTTGTCATGATGAGTTGTGAACTTTTGATAGGATGATAATGGGGAGTTTATTATAACTTTTGTCACGTATTTTGCTTGTTATCGCTCACTTGAAAACTATAAATGATTAATTTAATAATTGTAAAAGCTCCAAATGAGTAAATGAGCAAAAATTAATTTTTGATGTACCATGCACATAATACACTCGGCGTATGATGAATGAACTCTATCGATGATATTTTCGTAATTCCTATATATGTTATACAATATATTTCTTTTTGTCATTTAGTTAATTAAAATTAAGACATATAAGGATCTTTTAGTGATGAACGACGTTCTAACTAATTGTTAAGTTGATATAAGAAAAAATATATATTTGTTATTTTTGTATAAATAGAGTTTCTGTATAAGAAAATAAGTCGATAACTTATATGATTATTTTTATGCCAGAGTTTGTAAAGGTGCTTGAAAAATGAAAATATATATAAGTCAACTACTAACCTCATTTTTGCCCAGCTACGTATAACACCCAGAATGTGTGAGCCACCTTGTTCACTATCTCATTCTTCTTTACATATGTTCACCTTTAACCTTGTAAAATTAGAAGTCCTTAGTAGTGCATAACAAAAGGAATTCTTTATAACTCAAATGACGTGAATATAATATATATGGATCTGAATTACAAGTCCTAGTAAAAATTATTTATATTGAAAAAAGTACTTGAAACAAAAAAAACTTCACGTAAGAAGATACTACGTTCGTTTCTTTTTATAATTTACATATTTTATGTGTTGTTACTATACACAAATTTCACTTTGACCATCATTTGTGATATATAAAGAAAAATACAGTCAATTAAGATTTTGTTTAAATTCGTCTTTACATATATTTTGCAAATATCAACTTTTTATAAATTTATTTGTTTATAGTTAATGATATTAATGATTAAAGCTATAATACAAACAAATAAATTAGTTTATTGAAGGTATTAATTTATGAGATTATATAAATACTTTTTTTTTTTTTTTTGACCGGAAAAGTGCAAGGATATATTACTTAGGTAGGCAAATCATTCAATACAGCACTACTGACATCAAGAGGGTATTCCTCATGCCACACTCTAAGTTGCATATTATGCTTACACATTTGAGCTAGTTTATGGGCTACCACATTGCCTTGCCTTTTCACATGGACAAAAGAGACAGATGAACATCTAGATGCTAAGAAGATAATATCATCCACCACTCTTCCTAAAGGAGTTGTATCTCGTTTCGATCTTCTCAGATGCAGGTATAAATTTCTGCAGTCCGTCTCTACTACCAGATTTTGAAAACCAGCTTCATAGGCAACCTGTAGGTCATGTCTCATGCTGTACGCTTCAGCCATCTCGGGGTTATCCAGATCTCTCATTCCACAACAGGTGGCCAGCAGTACCTCTCCTTTGTAGTCTCTCAGAACCCCACCCAAACCAATACCAACTCCCAAAAACACAGCTGCATCCGTATTAAGTTTGTGTATACCTTCTCTTGGGGCTATCCATCTGACCTCTTCCACTCCGATAGAGATACTACTCTCTTCCCTACATAATACTTTTGCGAATTCTTGGGTGCCACGCACAGCTCGATCCACCATTTCCATTAATTCCACTTTCTTCCTCTCAAAGACCCACCTATTCCTCCCCAACCATATTTGCCAGCATAACATCCAAAACAATTCCCACCATTCGTTCGTTTTATGGATCTCGATGAGCTTATCAACCCAAGATCTGAAATTCTCCACGTTCTCCTCTTTCGTATCAATTCGTAAAGGTGATGCATACCATACCCTCGAACTTTCGCCACAATATATTAACATATGTTCGAGTGTTTCATTGTGTTCCCCACACCTAGGACATATTTTTTCCGTCGTGATTCCTCTGTGGAACATATTACTCTTCACCGCTAGACCATTGCGGATGGCTCTCCAGCTAAACATCTTCACTTTTGGTGGAATATGAACATCCCAAACCTGCCTCCATATTTTACAGCTCATTTGGTTCGAAGTCGAGGGCGTTTCTTTCCGAGTTGCTGTGAGTTCAGTGTAATATGCACTTCGAACAGTATACTGGCCATGCTTTGTATGCGCCCACATCCACTCATCCGGATGCCTACGAAATGGAATAGGTATTTGTGTAATAGCCCTTAGTTCCCATGGATGGAACCACATATGCAAGCTTTCAATATTCCACCCATTCTCCCTTATCAATTCATTCACATATTGAGGCCGTTCTTCTTCGTTGGTGAGACTGCGAGGCTCAATACAATACTTTGGCAAACCCGGGACCCATGGACACTTCCAAATATTCGTGTCAGCACCATCACCAATCACACGACAAAGTCCTTTCATTAGAATTTTGCGAGCCCCAAAAATTGACCTGCTTGTATAACTCATATTCGGACTTTCTTTGGCTTCAAGAAACGAGGCTCGAGGGAAGTACTTACCTTTCAGCACTTTAGCCATCAAAGAGTGAGGGCGTGTTAGTATACGCCACTCTTGTTTAGCTAAGAGTGCCCTATTAAAAACCTCAAAATTTCGGATCCCCAGCCCACCCTCTTTCTTTGGCAAATACAGCTTCTCCCATGCAATCCATGACAATCTCTTCTCCTCCTCCTTTTGCCCCCAAAAGAAACTTCGACACATTCTCTCTATATCATCAGTTATGCTCTTGGGGAGAGCAAAACACTGCATCGCATAAGTAGGGATAGTCTGCGCAACTGCTTTAATTAACACTTCTCGCCCTGCTTGTGAGAGACATTTCCCTTTCCAACCCTTCAACTTTTTCCAGACACGATCTTGAATAGATTGGAAAACTCGTTTCTTAGAGCTCCCTATATAAGTAGGAAGTCCTAGATATTTATCATGTCCTTCGACTGCCTTAAAAGATAACTTCATCTGAAGGATATTAATCTTTTCTGGCTCAAGGTTTCGGCTATAGGACATCTCCGATTTCTCCATATTCAATTTCTGTCCAGAGGCAGCTTCATAGGTGGACAGAACATCTAACACATTCTCAACTTCCTCCTCATTAGCTCTGATAAACAGAAGGCTGTCATCAGCAAAAAACAGGTGAGAAATGGGGCTCACTCTTCTCCCTATTGTGACCCCGTGAATCAATTTTTTTTCTTCAGCATCACGCAATAAAGTCGACAGGCCCTCCGCGCATAGAACAAATAGGAATGGTGATAAGGGGTCACCTTGTCTCAAGCCACGAGTAGGGGTGAAGTTTCTGGAAGGTTGACCATTCACAAGTACCGAAAATGTTGCCGATTTCACACATTGCATCACTGAATTCGTGTATATCTCCGGAAAGCCAAGTTTATGCATCATATTCTCCACAAAGCACCACTCCACTCGATCATATGCTTTACTCATATCCAATTTTAAGCCCAAATAACCTTTTTTACCAGTCTTTTTCTTTCTCAAGTAATGAAAACATTCATAAGCCACTAACACATTATCAGTAATCAATCGTCCCGGAACAAACCCACTCTGGCTTTCATGAATAATCATTGGCAGCACCATTTTCATTCTATTAGCTAAAACTTTTGAAGCCAATTTATACAAAGCATTACATAAACTGATTGGGCGAAAATCAACCGGAGATTCACAATGTTTCTTTTTTGGGATAAGCACGATGTGTGTCTGATTTATTTCACCAATATCCTCCACATTATTCAACATATTCAGTACCTTTTCTGTTACATCTCCCCCAATATCTTCCCAGAAAGTTTGATAGAAAAGAGCATTCATACCGTCAGGGCCGGGTGCTTTATTTGGGTGCATTTGGGCCAGAGCTGTCACAATTTCCTCACGTCTATACGGGGCAGCAAGCTGGGCCTTCATCGCCTCTGAAATCATGGGCTGGACTTTTTGAATGACCGGCTCCATATCACACGAACTGCTGGACTGGAACAGTGATTCAAAATACTTCACAAAGCATTCGCCAATATCATCTTCATCCTCAAAACATTCTCCCGCTTCATTTTTTATACATTGCACATGATTACGTTGTTCGCGCTGGTTAGCCTTTTGGTGAAAAAAAGTCGTATTTTTATCCCCGCTTTCAATCCAATTTTGTCGACTTCTTTGGTGCCAATAAACTTCTTCCCTTTTTTCGAGTTCATCAATGCGTGCATCAATACACCGCATTTGATTAACATTGCTCTCCGTGGGCTCCGACTCCATTAACTCCTTCATATGATGCTGGCAAGCACGAATTTCTTTAGCAACATTTCCGAAAGTTTTCCTACTCCATTCCGACAATTTCCAGCAGTTCGTATAATATTTACACCCGCATCCGAACCTCTATGCCACGTCTCCTTCACCACTGCAGTGCTCCCCTCCTCCCGCAGCCACATTGCTTCAAATCTGAAGCGTTTTGCTTTTGGTCTTCGACTGCCCGCAGCTTGAGCAGTTCTAACACTGATCACAATTGGTAAGTGATCTGATTTTCGCTTTGTTAGGTGCGAGACAAAGGATCCCGGGAACTTATCTTTCCAGCTATTGTTAGCAAAAAATCGGTCTAATCGCTCTTGAATGTTAGCATCACCTCCCCTATTATTTGACCACGTGAAGTCATATCCCACAAAGCCGAGATCACTGAAGTGGCAAGCTTCCATAGCTCTCCGAAAAATGTCAGCTTCTCGCGCATTGAAACCATCTCCTCCCTTTTTTTCATTTGCTGTTAACAGGAGGTTAAAATCTCCCCCGCATAACCACGGAAGTTCCGTAGCTCGAGCCAAGGCTATCATCAATGCTCCGGTTTTATCCTTGTTTTCCTCCTCCGGGAAACCATAGATACCCGTAAATCTCCATTCCCCTTGATCCTCCTCTCCCACAATAACATCAATATGGTTTGCTGAAAAGGATGTAATTTGAATTTTAATAGTACTTCTCCACATCAATGCAAGGCCCCCTCTTCTTCTTCTTCCTTCACCTTCACAATCAACTGCTAGTATGTGTTCCCATCTAAGCTTTTTTTTAACACTTTCCATCTCATGGTTTTTTAGCTTTGTCTCCGATAAGAAGACAATTTGGGGATGCTCCGAGGATAGAATTCTCCTCAGTGCACTAATTGCAGAGGGGCTCCCCATCCCTCTACAATTCCACGAAAGGATGTGGTTCATTGATCCCTAAGAGCCCTTTTAGTGGGGCCCGCCACTTCTTCTTCAGCTTGGATTGTTTCACCTGATACATTAGCCATAGGACTCATCCCCATTCGCTTTAAGTATCGTAATTCCTCCATTTCCACAGCATCTACAGTATTCGTCCCCCCTTCTCGTTCTTTTCGTTTTCCCCCCACTATATCCATTGCAGTACCATCTTCCAGGGAACTACTCTGCCTTGCCATTTTTTTCCATTTCTTCACTTTTATATTCTGACTCTCCACTTTTGTAGCAGCTTTATCAAGGTTCTCCATCATTACCCCTTCATCTTGTATTGTTATATCAGTCACCTCATGTTGGGCTATCATTCTCGGTTCATCAAGTTGAGACCTATCTCGTGTCTGCTCACTCTGATCCTTCCCCTCCATACCTCCTTTTCCCCCATCTGCCTTGTCCTTCTCTATTATCCCCCATTGATCCATTCTATCTACCACTGCTTCAACCGCCTCTTTTATTTCGACTACACCTTTCTTCTTGGGTTTCGTGATGAATAGTGCACGAGCACATGGCGTTATTCCCTCTCTTTTCACTTCCTCATCACCACCAAACGCCATCTTCCAAGGAGAGGCTTTGAGCCAGCCCCCATACTTTACAACTCCTTCTTCTTCTGCATCCTCCATCTCACAATCTTTCGTTCCATGACCGACCTTGCCACAAAAAAAGCAGTACAGTGGTGGTCTTTCATATTTAACATCGAAACTCTCCTCGACTCCATTCTTCATCCTCACCCTCACATTAGTCCGAAGAGGATTACGGACATCATGTAATATCCTAATTCGTATGGATTTGTCAATACCCATTGCACCAGAAGTATCCATTTGGACGAAAGTTCCTATCTTGTTACCTATTGCCTGAGCGTTATTGATGTTTAGTCGCCCTTTAAAAGGTAAATCGTACACCCTAGCCCATATAGGGAACTCCCACAACTGAATTTCAGATGGTTTAGTAGTACCAGTAATGTCCTTCATCAGAATGACATGTTTATCAAAGTGCCATGGCTGGCGATCCATAACCCTTTGTTTGTCCCTCCAGTGGTGAAATTGGACAACAAACATATTCTTCCCTATATTTTTAATCTCCATATCATGTTTTGTTTGCCATAAATTGGTCATAGTCGAAATAAAGGCCGCCTGATTTATATGGCGTTTCGTCCATATGCGCAGAACCAACCCTAACTCCGTTCTTGCCTCCTCATCCTCCGATCTCATCCTGCCATTCCACCGGTTCCGCAGTATCGTAACTATTTTCTCCTGTTTTTTCCTCGCTACCTGGTTTATTATCATTCACTACTATCGTGTTGTTTTTTTGAGACCGAATTTCAATCGTTTCATTGTTTTCAGCGTCCATGATTGCCTAAAATTTGGGAATTCACAGATCCAAAACCGCCTCCTTCGAGGAAAACCTAGTATGGAAACTAGCAGACCCTCCCAAGGCTAACCTAGAGGGAACTTATATAAATACTTGAAGTGGTAAGAAAATTAGATAGGATCCGCGGCGGAAATCGTGTGTTCGATCCTTCAGGATCATGGTGTATATTATTTGTTAGTGCAAATCATGGTGTATATTATTATTTATTAAGCACTTTCATATTTTTTTTTTATTAATGATTTATTAGGGATATACTTTAATAAAGAATTGTGGATCACAAAACAATCTTTTTTTGGGGGGTGAGAATAATGAGATAATATCACAGCTTGGAAAAGATCCAATCCACATAACTTTGTAATCATAACTGCACACATAATCCTTGATCTATCCAGCACTTTTTTTAGCCAAATTTTACTTTTGTAGCATAAAAAAAAAGAAATTATATGATGGAGTGAAAGAACGTCAGAGAGTAATGGAACTAAATTAGACGGAAATGAACTGAAAATAAGTAAAAAAAAAAAGGGCCTAAGTTATCTCGTATCATTATATAAGAGAAAACATAATCAAGTGTAGGGTGTTGTTATATTCATGTCGATGCAAGGATTTCAAATATCAAATTTTTACTTATACGCAATTAGAGATAGGAAAATCTTAGAAGGACGGTTCCAACTCTGACCCCTTCATAAAAGGTCTCAGCTTTCAAATATTCTACACCAATCCAACTTTCATGTGTAGTTGAAGCGTGTGGTCCTTATTGACTGATAACCTGTTGAAACTGAATGAACAAGTTTTTTACTTCGGTTTTTTCACCAAATAACCTCGACAAATTAAAAAATTTACCATATATCCTCAATGTTTCAGAAATGCACCATATACCAATGGATTTCGAAACTATGCATCATATACCCTTTTCCTAACCGCCGTTAACTCACCGTTAGTTTTATTTACGATTTTACCACCATTAACCCCTAACCATTAAATCCTAAATCCTAATACCCTAATTCTAACCCTAACCCTACTTATAATCCTAAAAAATGAGGAGTACACATAGACATAAAAAATCTGCGTTAGGGATTTGAGGAAAGTGCCACATGACACATAAACTTTCTCTCGCATGCCTTTTAATATATTTGTATTAAGGTCTGTTCTCTTCGGCATAAAATAGCTGAATTGAACTGAACTTAACTGAATTGAACTGAACTGAAATAAATAGTGATATGTGAGAGTAAAAGTATTATCAAAAGCTGAACCGAACTAAATTGAACTGAATTGAAGATAAGCTGCGGAGAACAGACTTTGTATAGATATCCATCTCTTGCACAATGCACACCCAACAACTGCGAAATATTGCTCCGTCTATCATCAGGAACTCCACGGCTAAATGAGATATTTGTTGGGTGAGGAGTGAGGACTGTACGATGAAAGATTTCTTCTTACCTCCTACAAACATAACTTGCTTGTGTGTGGTTTTCAATCAATTTTTTTCAAGTTTTTAGTCGAGAGTGGGTTAGAGATCATAGTCCATTTTGAGTATTTTCCCATACTCTCCAATTCTCCACAGTCTTGATTGAGTCCACCCTCCCCCCAAAAAATAAAAATTATTCTCTCCTCTTTCATTACCCTTAAGCTAAGTTCATCCATTCTTCTGCAACCGCGCAATTTGTCGTTTTTCTTTACTGGGTTCTTGTTTGCCTGAGGTATGTTCATCTCTTCAATACTCAATTTCTTTCTTACTTATTTTATCTGAATTATACTTCCATTTTTGTGACTTTTATCTGAAATTTAAGGGTTTTAATTGGATAAAGTCAATTAATTTATTTAAGTAATTGTAGTAATTTAGATTTTTTGGGTTTTTTTCTTAGAGAGAAGAATATACTTCTATGAAAGAGTGGAGCTTTTTGGAATCCTGATTTTCGGACCCACTATTATTATCATGTTTTATACTCCATATGATTACTACTTCCTTCGTTTCGTTATAAATGCAACAAATTTGTATTATTTGTAAGATATAAAATATTCATTTGTTACATTTAAAACGAAACGAAACGAGAGGAAGTATTAATGATTTTTGTTTAACTCTAGGTAACCTGTGTTTAGTTCCAGTAGTTTTGTATGATTATAATATGAACTTTGAGAACCAAGTGTGGGAAAGTTTCTCATTTTGAGTAGTTTGGTTTTAATGTTGTGTTGATTATAATCTTTGTTTTTGAAAGTAAGGACCAATATGGTTTGATATACTTGAGCATTTGATCAACATAGAATGGTAAGATTTTAGTGGGTAATCCTTGATCATAATTTCCGGTATTCATATTATGCCCTACCCGAAACGTGTGATTGATAGGATAGTAAAACATCGTTTTTCTGATTTGAAGAGAGGGAAAACATAGGAAGGAGATTAAACTGTGTAATCATGCGTACTTAGAGAAGCTTTGTTGGTTTTCATGTCATCCTTCATCATCTTGGCTATCTAGTATCGTTTGTTTTACTTGAGTTGGTAGATTTTTATGGTTTGCTTGTGATTTCTCCAGGATTTATAGTTGTACTGTCTTTTGAGTGTGAAATGTTATAATGTGATGATGCTCAACTTTTTTATGTTTTTATTTCGAATCGGTGAAGCTTAAAATGAAATGTAGACTATAAAGTTGGTGGCTTAGGCTCTCTACATAACTTTTGCTTACAACTCCTAAATTTCCGAACACGCTCTTGCTGCTATTAAGGATTTCCTTATCTTGAAAATTAGGTAAAAGAGAATAGACTATCAAAAAATCTAAGTAGAATATTTCGAGGGTAGTGCTGTATTCTTACTGGGAATTTATTGGGATGTATTTTTTTTTCTTTTCGTGTGGAACATAATATCAAAGTGAATAAATTCATTGTATTAAGTTTAATTTTGTATATTAGCATTGTAGTATTCCTTTTGACATTCTATTTGTTTTGCTAGATTTGAGCCTGCATTCAAAAGGATGTCTTTTGTTCAGAGTTGTCACAGCTGCCCAACTAGTTTCATAGACTCGTTGCAGAGCTCACTCTCGAAGTTTCATGGCATTCCTATGCCACTACTTAGGTACAGTTACTCTAGTTCTTTTGGGAGCCGCAATTACTGCTCAAACCAGAATTTTATATGGTCACTTTCAATTGATGAGCAGGGCCTACCAAGGAACTCAAGATTTCTGCACAGAAAGGATAAGATTAGTCAAACATCATTGTCTCAGTCAAATCAAGTTGATGAGAATTCTAGTCAAAAATCATTGTCTCAGCCAACTAGAACTGATGGGAATTCATCGAGTGCTTGGTTAGATAAGTGGAAGGAAACCCGTCGAAAGAATCCTCCAAAACCACCTCGACTGGCATTGAATTACAGAAGCAGGGATAATATGCTGAATTCATTTAGTTCTAATGGTCACTCATCTAGTACCCATGCAGTTAGCAGTACAATGGATAGGATTGTAGAGAAGCTGAAAAAGTTTGGCTACATGGATGATGCTAATGAATATGATGATGACCGAGAAAGGGTAATTGAGAAAGGGTCAGTTGAGGATATATTCTATGTCGAAGAAGGGATGCTTCCTAATACACATGGTGGAATTTCTGAGAATCTCTCCTTAGGGATAGAACAAGGATTTAACGCGGATGAGGAAGTTCGCTTTCCATGGGAGAAACCTGTGGCAAAAGTAGATGAAGCTAAAAATTCAGTGAAAATGCGAAGCAGGACTTATATGGCTGAGCTTACTCTACCAGAGTCTGAGCTGAGGAGGTTGAGGAATTTGACTTTGAAAACAAAGCAAAAATTGAAGATAGGTGGTGGAGGTGTTACACAAGCTGTGGTGGATGCAATATATGAGAAGTGGAAATCCGCAGAAATAGTGAGACTAAAAGTAGAGGGCCCTCCTGCGCTAAATATGAAGCGAATGCATGAGATTCTCGAGGTTTGCTTCTCATGGTCCGTTCTTCTTTACTTTCCAGTTTCCATTAAAGTTATTGCTGTGTCATTTAGCTTAGCTAGTAAACACAACGTATTTTAAGAAAGTGCTGTAGAGCAATTTTATTTTTGGTTGTTTCTGGTAGTAAGTGATAACACAATAAGACATATGGGAGACACTGTCAACAAGGCTGCAGTTGCACAAATGTAAGTCTCTGAACTCGTACAGTACATAAAGCACCATCAACAACTATCATTGCTGGAGTCTTTCAAGTAATGGCACATCCGCAAACGGTTCCAGAAGTTCCATTATCATAATTCTTTAAGCACTTCATTATGCTAATCTTGTCCAAGCATTTACCATTGACAATTTTAATCATCAAATTCGCATCTGAATTTTTTTATAGAGTGCCCAGACATACTCTATACTTAGGACTATTTCATGCATCTGTTTGCATGTTTTATATGTCAAATTTTTTTTGCTGAACATTATAATGCCAGATAAGTATATATCTAAGTTGAACACACTGAACTAAGTCTTTAATAAGCCCTTCCATTACTAGAGACAAATCTTTAGTTTCATTGGCCGATGTTCACATCAAAACCCTACCGTGGGGTATATTGGCAACCCTTGACTAAGCTCGCAGAGCCGATCACCCAAATCAGAAACTTAGCCTGAAAATCACCTGAAATTTTCGAGTTTGATAAACGGTTTTCAATGACAAAACCAAAGTTACTTTAACTTGGAAATTATAAAACACCTTGGTGGTTTTATGGTTAAGGTGCATATATATGAATGGCTCAAAAGTTATAACAAATGATCCTTATTCGTGATTGAGTGAATGCGAACTGTAAAGCGAGACTTCAAGGGAATATAACTTTTAGAAAATCCTACACATGTAGCTTACTCTATGTATCTTTTAACTCATACCCAACTCTTTTAATCTTAGGTCTTTCTTATACTTATGAACATACTAAGGTATGAACTTCACAAATTGTCATTATAATTAATGTACTTATAGATAATGACTTCAGTTAAGTAATTACTTGTTGCTGGTATTGACAGAAAAAACTGAAAAGAGGAGGATAAAACTTCTTATTTATTGGTTTAACCTGAAGATACTTAGGGGTGTCCACTTCTTACCTGTGTAGCTATTTGGGATCGATTTTTGAGCTTCTCTGTTCAAGGAGATGGATTGAGAAGCTAAATCAGTTATTGAGTGAAATATTTTTCAAGTTGAACCATCTTATCCACACTTCAAGCAAACACTTTGAATCAAGTTTAACACTGCCGGTGCTTGTGTGCTTAGAAAGTCTATTCTTCCTTTACCTCTGAACTCTGAAGACTTTTATATCAGCAATAAATGTGAATTCCGAGCCACTAGCTTGAAAATTTAAATATAATAAGAAAGAGAACCGGTGCAAAAAGATGAAATGGATGGGTGGATGTACTCATGTTGCTTATGACTTGGTTGTTGAACTTCACTGAGGGAGTTAATGAGTTTGATTTTTCCTTTTGACATAAATATTTCCCGGAAGCTTGAGCTTTAAAGAATTTTTATTGCCTTGCCAACAGAGTAGGATGACCACATGTAAAGTTGTGTGACAATTAAATCTATAAAGCCTATAGGGATGGAAATTCATACTGATAGTTCTTTACTATTTTAATGCATCAAATATAGTGACTTCTCTAGTTCTCTCTGCTATAAATGAAAGCGTGTGACTTTACTCACTGTATATTTACTGAACTTATTGTAATTATAGTTCGCAAGCTTTGAGTTTCCTGTACATTTGTTGAAATTATTCTTCATTTACAATTCAGAGGAAAACCGGTGGTCTTGTTATTTGGAGGTCAGGGACATCTGCTTCTATATATCGAGGAGTGAGCTATGAAGTTCCTGGGCGGACTTTAAAGAAAAATAAAGCTCAGGTTACTGGCGGTTTGTTGCTTGATCAAAATATAAGAAATCCTGTACATGATGATTCTTATGGTAATAAACGACATCCAGAAGAGAACCTCATAAAAACTGGTGATGACAAGAAAGATCCTGAATCTTTAATGGATGTAAAGTATGAGGACGAGATAGACAAGTTATTATCTGATCTTGGGCCCAGATATATGGACTGGCCGGGTGATAGCCCATTACCCGTAGATGCTGATCTGCTGCCAAATTTAGTTCCTGGATACCACCCACCATTTAGATTGCTTCCTTACGGAGTCAGACGTACTCTTGGAATGAAGGAGTCTACATCAATAAAAAGGATTGCTAGAACACTTCCCCCTCATTTTGCTCTTGGTATGCTAACTCTTCTGTGATTCTACCTGCTGGATGCTTAGTTTTTTGTAACTGTACTTAGGTTTTGTTTTCAGGCAGAAGTAGACAACTAGAGGGTTTGGCAGCTGCCATTGTCAAGTTATGGGAAAGAAGTTCCATTGCAAAAGTCGCTCTGAAACGTGGTGTTCAGCTTACGACAAGTGAGAAAATGGCTGAGGACATCAAGGTCAGCTAATGCATAATTTATTTGCTGTGATATTTTCCTCATTATCTGAAATAAGACATCTCGTCGCATTGTTGCTTTGGATGCTCTAATTCAATATGAAGCCTCTCTCAGGACTTTTGAATCTATTTCCATTAGGAGATCTGCAATTTATTATTGCCATATTCATTTTCTGCGTGTTTTTAATATTTTCTGAAAATTTCATGCAGAGGTTGACTGGAGGAATTCTCCTTTCTAGGAACAAGGATTTCCTGGTATTTTACAGGGGAAAGGACTTCTTATCGTCAGATGTCACTGAAGTTTTGTTAGAAAGGGAAAGATTGGTGAAGGACCTTCAAGATGAAGAGGAGCTGGCACGGACAAGAGCCTCAGGCGCATTTATACCTTCTGCCGAGACTAAAGAATATCGTGGAGCTGCTGGTACACTCTCTGAAACTTTGGATGCAAACACCAAGTGGGGAAAGAAAATTGACGATCATGAGACAGAAAAGGTGCTTAGACAAGCTGAAGTAATGAGGCATGCCAACCTGGTCAGGAAGCTAGAAGGGAAGCTTGCTTTTGTAAGTTCCTTCAGTTCTTTATAAAATGACGAGAATGGCGATAACATCAAGTGACATGTCACACACTCTCTCCCTCTCTTGTTACTCGTTAGTGACACACACTACCACACACAAGCGTGCATGAGCCATGAATGCACACAAAGGTTTATCTTTTATGATTAAACCCCCTTGCAAAAGCAAGCGAGCTTCATAGTTCGAGAGTTATCAAGTAACTTTCTAAAAATTTAACCAAAACTGCAGAGAATTATTGAGTATCTTCCGGGGAAGACACGTTAATTACTCACCAAACAGACTCAGATTGACTAGCTCCCTTAAAGATGCTACGTTCTTGAAGATTCAGCTATTCACTACTAGAGATATATATTCTGGATATATAGGGCTTTTGGATTCATCAACATGTGATGTTTCCCCTACTTAGTTATATAATCAACAAAATTGTAGCTCGAGTTTTAGGCTCAACCAGAAATTTCATTCACTAATCTACCGTAATTTAGTAGAACTTTCCATTAATAGTTGTCAGTAGACTAGAGTGATTATGATTGAAGATAGTAGCAAGAAGTACAAAAAATCTGCAACTTTTGATTTATGTGTAAGCTTCCAGCCGATAGCAAGATGCAGTTTCAAGTTTGCTGCTACACCTCAACCCTAGCCATTTAATTTGCTTCTTCTCTTGACTTTCCAGTTGGTCTCTTTCTCCATTTCCTTAGGAAAATTAGTTGTATATGAATAAATTGGGTATGATTTTTTGCTTTAGTCTTTTTCTACCTTTTTATTCCATTGATTTTGGAGATGGACACATAAGCATAAGGACAGATTTGATTTCCAAGCTGTTTCATCAATTATATTTTTGTTACTTCCTCTGTTTCAAGTTTCAAATTAGAATATTACACACTTGCCGTACCCATTTTGGCACCATTGGTCCCACTATCTATGTCCTCGTCCAAGAAGCAAAAAATCTCTTCTCTTCCTATATCTCTCCTCCTTCTTAATAAATTATAAATGTACCCAAACCAAGCTGTGTAAGATGTAAATCTGAAATGGGGGAGTATGTCGAACAACACTCTTTTCTATAATTATTCAGTCCATGCTTTACCTGTTGTGCATCTCTTATCTTCTTGAGAATAAATACATCTCTTATCAGTAGACTTCCATCTCTTTAGCACAGGTTTAATGAAATTGGAGTATCTGAGAACTTCACTCCCCTTTCACTTATTATGGGGTGACAGATGGATGGAGTCACCTGTAGGAGAGCTAGATTATGTGACGACCCATGACAACATGTGTGGGACTGAGGAGGCACCTAGGCATGTGAGGAGGGTGAGTGATGAGATAGGATGATGAATTTGGGAATGGATGAGGGTGAATCGTTGGAGGCATGTGTGATGGTACGAGTTAATAGTTGTGTTCATGAAGCAGTGAACAATGAAATTCAAGCGGATGTGCTGAAGGGGATTCTTGTTACATTTTTGTAGCAAATGGTATGGAAGCTTTAGACTTTGTTATTCGGCGTTATTAAACATTTTATCCAATCGTACTAGTGAATGTTATATCTAGCAAAATGGAGATCTCATCAAAGAAGCTGAAGGTGATGCGTGAATGATTGGCATATTGGTGAGGAGTCCTAGTTTTGTTAGGACATCTATGTAGTGTCCTAGTTATGCTAGGAGACTATGTAGTTTAATTGCTTTATAACTCTTTAGTTTAGATGTTTTAGTGATAAAGGAATCCTATTATACTTAGGAGTCTAATTCCTTTGTCAGTGAGTCTTAGTAGGAGTCTTTTCTTTTGGTTTATCTTTAGGTTTAGGCGTGTGATGATAGGTTTAGGCGTGTGATGATAGAGTTGTTAGTTAGTTATTTTTGTTTATCCTTTAAGCTTTACTAGTTCTAATAAGTTTAGGAATCTTGTAATGTATATAAGTGCTGATTTTCGACCATAATAAGAGAGAGAGTTTGTTTTGAGTTTAACCTATTCCTTGTGGAATTAACGTTTTAGGAGAGAATCCCAAGCTTTAGCAGTGAATGCAACCCTAGTTATTATCAAACCTTGGTTAGGATGTGATAATTCCATATCCTTGTTACTTAGTTTCTTTAATCGTCAATCATAAAACGTGTGATTCATACTTAAAGAATTCGACCATAAACTTTAAATAGTGATCAAGAATTGCTTTCTTGATTCAAGATTCATTCAAGATTCATTAGAGATCCATTCTTTTTAATCAAGAATTCAAATTCACACTAAGTATGAATCACACGTTTTATGATTGATGATTAAAGAAACTAAGTAACAAGGATATGGAATTATCAAATCCTAACCAAGGTTTGATAATAACTAGGGTTGCATTCCCTGCTAAAGCTTGGGATTCTCTCCTAAAACGTTAATTCCACAAGGAATAGGTTAAACTCAAAACAAACTCTCTCTCTCTTATTATGGCCGAAAATCAGCACTTATATATATTACAAGATTCCTAAACTTATTAGAACTAGTAAAGCTTAAAGGATAAACAAAAATAACTAACTAACAACTCTATCATCACACGCCTAAACCTAAAGATAAACCAAAAGAAAAGACTCCTACTAAGACTCAATGACAAAGGAATTAGACTCCTAAGTATAATAGGATTCCTTTATCACTAAAACATCTAAACTAAAGAGTTATAAAGCAATTAAATTGCATAGTCTCCTTACAGAACTAGGACACTACATAGATGTCCTAACAGAACTAGGACTCCTCACCAATATGCCAATCATTCACGCATCAGAAGGTCATACTTATGAGGGGCTTAAACAACAATCCTCGAGCTAATATTTTTCGTGTTATACTACAAAGGCTCAGGGTAAGAATGGAGAGGCTGTTAACTATTGGTAAGGCTGATTGAGTTAATAGGATTAGCTCAAGCAGAATACTAATTCTTGGATATCTGGAATTCTGTTATAAGAGGTTTGCTGATGGCTCTTTTACCAGAGGTAGGTAGAGAAGTTTTAGCCGGCCTTGTTTGAAAGTAGTGATAATATATTTAGGCCTTGGGATGGTTGTTAATGAAGACTTGCGTTGGGAGGTTTCGAACTTTTCGTGTAACAGAAAATTTTTGGTGGACTTGTTGGATATGATATATGAAATGGGGATGATTATATGCGGGTGCAATTCATGTCATACTGACAAGAATCAGGAGTTAGGATATCGGAGCCTGGAAATTTTGCTCCTCTTCAAGGAGGTAAAGGGGGTGGACGTGTATTAATTAGACTAATCTTAAGCAGTGGATTGATATTTGATGGGACAACCACAATGGAAAAAGAGGGTATAACCATGTAACTCCTGCTCAGATTTTGAATGACAAGATAGGCCTCGAAGTAAAGCCTTATCCATAGTTTATGCAGAAGACAAAGTGGAATATGGAGACTTGTTTTGTGGAGATTAAGATCTAAACAGAGGTTTTCTTAATAGGAAATTTTACCCCCAAAATGTTCGAGAGGTTTTCAGTGCTACTTTTGCAGAGAACATGCGCTCCGCTGGCTGTTCTAATCTCCTTTTTTTCATGTGGAAATTAAAAGGTTTAGGAGAAGGAAAGAGTGCATCTGTGCATTTATAGGATAATGTTGAGGAAGTATCTTAAAAACCAAAAGAAGCAAGGAAATTAATTAATATTCTTAATGTTTTTATAACAAGGCATTACCATCTTTCTTCTTCTTTTGTTTTATTTTTTCTATAAGTATTCTTTTTCTTTTGTTTTTCGTTGAGTTAAATTGGACAGTTAATGGGTTAATTGATGGTGAGAGGCTGTACAGAGTTTATCTGCTTTGCATTTATAAGTGCTTTGCTTATGTCGGCCTTCATTAAATTGAGATATAATTGGACATGTGCTGTGTTTGGGATTATCATGAATAATTCATCCATGGTTACCTTGCATTTCATGGCCATGTTCTTTGATTGGGAAAGCTATGGGACATTTAGTGTATACTGTATATGCTCTCCATGACACAAAGCTCAAAATTTCTGGCAGGCTGAACGGAAGCTACTGAAAGCAGAAAAAACCTTGTCAAAAGTGGAAGAGTTCTTGAAACCAGCTGATCAACAGCAGGATCCTGAAAGTATTACTGATGAAGAGAGATTCATGTTTAGAAAGCTTGGTTTGAGGATGAAAGCATTTCTACTTCTTGGTACAAGTCGTTGTGATTGGTGGCAAATTTTTAATTTCTTTTCTGGTGATGCTGATATGTGGTGTGTTTTTTTCTCTTTCAGGTAGACGTGGTGTTTTTGATGGTACAGTTGAGAACATGCATTTGCATTGGAAGTACCGTGAGCTTGTGAAGATCATTCTAAAGGCGAAGAATTTTGAAGATGTAAAAAACATTGCTTTAGCACTTGAAGCTGAGAGTGGTGGCATCTTGGTTTCCGTTGACAAAGTCTCTAAAGGTTATGCTATTATTGTATTCCGTGGAAAAGCTTATCATCGTCCTTCTACACTGAGGCCAAAAAACCTCTTGACTAAGAGGAAGGCTTTAGCGCGTTCCATTGAGCTGCAAAGGCGTGAGGTACATTTCTGCACCTTGCATTGTCAATTAGAGGATGGATTTGGTGGTTTCACGTGATTCTTCTACACATTGAGCTAGTAGTTCTGCACTTTTAGCTTTGATGAGTAAAGCCCAGCCATGATAGGTAGTGATTAGTTGAATTTTGTGAACATTGACAAGGACACTTGCACAGAAGTGGACATAGCAACTAGAAAAATGCTATAGGAAATGGAGATGTGAGGGCCCCAGGGACTTATATAGCTCCTTGAAAAAGCTTAATGAGAGTACTTTACAGTTTTATTTTAATAAAAAAATCCCGTCGTCTTTTAGTTGTTTCACTTCTTTTACACGGTCTCTATTGCACACCTTTGACCACTAAATACATTTTGTTACGTAAAAATATAAAAAGTTACTATTCCAAAAATACTTGTCACACGAATCTAACATGTAACTACGCAGTATATTATACAAGGTCAAAATTTACCAATTTTGACTTTGCAAAAGAAGTGGAAGAATTAAAAAGGACAAGAGAGTGTTCTTTTTTGCAAATTTTGCAAGCAAGGGTTGGATACTCTGGTTGGCTGCCATACCGGATCCTTGTTATTGAGTACGGGACTACGGGTAGCACAGGTCCCTGCCAGCACAATTTAAACTTCTACTCCTTTCTCATTGCACAATGTTGAGAAATTCAGAAAACAATGCTTTAGATTTTGTTTTCTAGTTAAATGATTGTGTTCTATAGCCTGCCATTTCAGTACAGTGATTATGCTACAAATCACTAAATAATATTTTCTGTTTTTGTAGCAGTGAGTAATTCGAAATGTTTACATTAGTCTGTTACTTTCATTAGTTTTGAAGTATCATTATCTTCATGAATACTTTACTGTTCTAAAAAGAACTTGTCATATGCATCAGATTGCCTTTTGTCTACCAAGTCTATCTAAAATAAATGCATTGCCATTACTTTATTTGCAGGCTCTTTTGAAGCATATCGCACAGTTGCAGCGGAATGTGGAGAAATTAAGATCTGAAATTGTGAGGCCTCTTAGGCAATTAGCTTATACCACATTCTTGATTTCATCAAGTGTTCGATTTTTTTTCCGTCCTTTTTTCTACCAACAAGACTGACCTTTTGAATAATGTTTTAGGAGCATATGGATATGATAGAAGAGAAAGACCAAAAAGATGCAGAGTTTTATGACAGTATAGATGCTGCTTATTCTACAGAAGATGAGGATATAGAGGTCAATTCCCTTGTATTTCTCGTCCTTTAGCTGTTACTCTAGTTTGTTTTTGTTGTTGACTGATAATTCCTTAGGCGGAAGGAGATGAGGCATACCTCGCAACCTACAACGACGAGGGTGATAACGAGCATGAAACTGAAAGTTTTAGCGATACTTCTTATTACTAGAAATTTCCAGTCAATAGAAAGAGCAGAAGAAACAACGGTCAAGGTAAAAATTGTTTCTTTTACACTTTTCGTTTGACTAATCGTGGTCTAATTGGTCACACAATTTGATACGATGATCTCTCTACTGTTTCAGAGTAGGTAGAACATGAGACGGTTGGCACATCTCTGTGAGGCGTGGTGGTCCATGAGGTGAGTGCGAGAATGTAATGTCTCGTGGCGCGTCGAGTTGCATCACGGAGAGAGCACCTGTATATGATTGTGAAATTGAAGTAGGGCACTAGAGATCATGCAGATCGGACACAGAAAGAGTGTACAGAGTCAAGCAGCATAGGAGGGAGCTGATTACCAGTTTTATGTTAATGTAATTATCTAAATAGATGCTACTAACTATTTTCACTTTTTATGCTATTGTTAGCAATACTCATGCATTTGTATCAAAGTCAAAAAAAGCCGACAAAAAAACCTAGCGATGGAGGCTAGGAAAATCCCTGTTACGGAGAAACCCTAGAGGAAACGAAGGTACCAAAGTCAAGAAACAAGAATGGTTCAGGCCTACAACCCGAAAGTACTAAGGTCGATGATATCCTCATCATCACCGTTATGTTGGGGAACATGTCCATCATTGTTAGGTTCATGTGTAGGAACGTCCATTGCTATCCCATGATGTTCATTGAAATTGTTCGTATTACTTTCCTCTATTAAGTAGTAAGTTGCTTTTCTTTTGTTGATCGTCTTCATCTTTATCTCCATCTTCTTTTACACATAGCAAAATGCAAAATCCTCAATCTGCTAGGGAAAAAAAAAGCAGCATGAATTGGTATCTCTAGCATATAGTAATGTAATAAAAGAATTTTGATCGTATAAAGATTGTGAATGCTTCTTCCATTTCATTTTAATTGCAACAAAGTAATATTTTATATCTCACAAATATCCTTTGTTGCATTTAAAACGAAACGAGGTTGTTGCATTTAAAACGAAACGAAGAAAGTAGTAATAATTATGAAGTAGTAGCATGCAATAAGAACTTCTAAATCTTTTGCCATAACACGAAAATAAGAACTTTCTATTGTAACAATTTTCTATTATACATATTTGAGTAACAATCTTCAATCTATCACTAATTCTTTATATCATTAGTGACAAGGTGACATTTGCATATCTATCTATACAAATATATTAAAAAGTGTGTGTGACCTCTTCCTATTATAACATGACACAATTACCATCTTAATCAACTTTTAATCATGCTTTAAGTGTCCACAATAAAAATTTAAATTACCATTTAGGAAAAGACATAATATAATAAGAAGTCACAAGAGAATCAACCCTCTTGGTAAAAATAAACCCGGAGGCCATCACTTTGCATTTTGAAAAACGAAAACCTCACTAACAGAACTACATAAGTGGAAGTAAGGATGTGTAAATCAATAAACATTAAAAAAATCTAAAAATATATTTAGCATGGAAACTCTCATAAAAAATATGTTTCTCATTTTCGAAAAACAAGAGGTTAAAATTTCTTTGAAAGACCAGCGACTTTCCTGCCTCAATCCTCTTCAGTCACACAATGATATTTTCACAACTAAAAATCTTTTATCTAACTCTATAGTCTATGCCCTATTATATACATCTTTGGTCTGTAATAAATAAAACTACAACAAATTCTATGCAACAATAATATTTATTTAATCCTAAATTTTGGATTTCACGAGAAATGAACGAATGAGGTGTTCAGAGGCTTATTCGAGGCAACACAAATGTACCAAGCACCCGTGCAATGTTACAAGTCACATTGACTTTCTTAGGAATGTTTCGGGAGAAAATATGACCAGACCCGAAAGAGTCCAAAAATGTCCCAAAACAGCCAAAATTGAAGATTATAATACACGCTTTTGTACTTTCCTGTGGCCCGAGATTCGGACGGCACGGGGTGCCTTCTACGGACATGGGATGTCATTGGAAAGGAGTCAAGTGGCTTGGAACAAATATATGGATGCATTTACGTTCAATTTTGAGGCAATTTTGGGTTTCACTAGAAATGAACAAATGCGGTGTTCAAAGGCTTTATCGAGGCAATGCAAATGGTACGCAATACCAGCGAACGTTACAAGTCACGTCAGCTTTCCTAGGCACGTTTCAAGAAAATATGACCATTCCCCGAGAACACCAAAAATGTTCCAAAAACAGCCAATATTGAAGGTTATAATACACGCTTTCGGACTTTCCCGGGGCTACAGCTCCGAACGCCACAGGATGCCTCCTAAGAACCTGGGAGGTCATTGAAAACGAGTCATATGGCTTGGAAAGAATATGTGGATGCCTTAATGTTCATTTCAAGACAATTTTGGGTCTCACGAGAAATGAACAAATGTTGTGTTTAAAGACTTTTCGAGGCAACACAAATGGAGGCAAGCATCCGTGCAGCGTTACAAGTCACGTTAGCTTTCCTAGGAACTTCTCGAGAGAAAATATGGCCAGACCCGAAAAAATCCAAATATGTCCCGAAAACAGCCAAAATTGAAGGTTATAATACACGCTTTCGGACTTTCCCGGGGCCCGAGCTCCGAACGCCACGGGATGCCTCCTAGGGACATATGAGGTCATTGGAAAGGAGTCATGTGGCTGGGAACGAATATATGGCTGCCTTTACGTTCATTTCGATGCAATTTTGGGTTTAACGATAAATGAACAAATGCAGTGTTGAAAGGCTTTTCGAGGCAACACAAATTGTGTCAAGCGCCCGCACCATGTTACAAGTCATGTTGGCCTCCCTAGGAACATTTCGGGAGAAAATATGACCTGGCTGGAGAGAAGTCCAAAAATGTCCAAAAACAGCCAAAATTGAAGGTTATAATACACGCTTTCGGACTTTTCCGGGGCCCGAACTCTGAACGCCATGGGATGTCTCCTAGGGCCATGTGAGGTCATTGGAAATGAGTCATGTGGTTTGGAACAAATATATGGATGCCTTTACGTTCATTTCGATGCAATTTTATGTTTCACGAGAAATGAACAAATGGGGTGTTTAAAGGCTTTTCGAGGCAACACAAATTGCGCCAAGCAACCGCACAAACTTACAAGTCACTTCGGCACCCCTGAAAATGTTTTGGGAGAAAATATGACCAGGCTCGACGAAGTCCAAAAATGTCCTAAAAACAGCCAAAATTGAAGGTTATAATACACGCTTTCAGACCTTCCCGGGTCCTGAGTTTCGAACGCCATGGGAAACCTCCTAGGGACATAAGAGGTCGTTGGAAAGGAGTCATGTGGCTTGGAACGAATATATGGATGCTTTGACGTTCATTTCGATGCAATTTTTGGTTTCACGATAAATGAACAAATGGGGTATTTAAAGCCTTTTCGAGGCAACACAAATGGTGCCAAGTGCCCGCCCAATGTTACAAGTCATGTCGGCCTCCCTAGGAACGTTTTGGGAGAAAATATGACCTGGCTCGGAGAAGTCCAAAACTTTCCAAAAAACAGCCAAAATTGAAGGTTATAATACACGCTTCCAGGCTTTCCCGGAACCCGAGCTCCGAACGTCATGGGAGAACTCCTAGGGAGATAAGAAGTCATTGGAAAGGAGTCATGTGGCTGGGAACAAATATATGGCTGCCTTTACCTTCATTTGGATGCAATTTTGGGTTTAACGATAAATGAACAAATGGTGTATTTAGAGGCGTTTCGACACAATACAAATGGTGCCAAGCACCCGCGCAAGGTTCCAAGTCATGTCGGCCTTCCTAGGAATGATTCGGGAGAAAATATGACCTGGGTCGGAGATATCCAAAAATGTCCAAAAACAGCCAAAATAGAAGGTTATAATACACGCTTTCGGACTTTTTCGGGACCCGAGCTCTGAATGCCACGGGATGTCTCCTAGGGCCATGGGAGGTCAATGGAAACGAGTCATGTGGTTTGGAACAAATATATAGATGCCTTTACGTTCATTTCGATGCAATTTTATGTTTCACGAGAAATGAACAAAAATGGGGTGTTTAAAGGCTTTTCGTGGCAACACAAATGGATCCAAGCATCCGTGCAGCGTTACGAGTCACGTTAGCTTTACTAGGAACTTCTCGAAAGAAAATATGGTCAGACCCGAAAAAATCCAAATATGTCCCGAAAACAGCCAAAATTGAAGGTTATAATACACGCTTTCGGACTTTCCCGGGGCCCGAGCTCCGAACGCCACGGGATGCCTCCTAGGGACATATGAGGTCATTGGAAAGGAGCCATGTGGCTGGGAACGAATATATGGCTGCCTTTACGTTCATTTCGATGCAATTTTGGGTTTAACGATAAATGAACAAATGCGGTTTTTAAAGGCTTTTCGAGGCAACACAAATTGTGCCAAGCGCCCGCACCATGTTACAAGTCATGTTGGCCTCCCTAGGAACGTTTCGGGAGAAAATATGACCTGGCTCGGAGATATCCAAAAATGTCCAAAAAAACAGCCAAAATTGAAGGTTATAATTGATATGTCACATATATATATAGCATTTAGATGCATTTTGATTGCATTTAGAACTCCTTTTAGAGCATTTAGGTGCATAATGGAATGAATTACGTAAGTTGTGCTCTACTACTCCCCGTTTGCGTGTTTTGCTCATTTTCAGGTTACTTTGATGCAAATTGATTATGATTACCTAAGATCAAGCTTATCAATCATTGAAGATGAAGATATATTGCTCAAGGATCACAATGCATCCATTCGGGACAATTTCGAGTTAGAATGAAGCAAAGAGTTAGCAAACGAAGTGTAAAAACTGACACCTGTTCAGTATTTTGGCCATAACTTTTGATATACAATTGATAATCACAAAATTCCAACCGTGCACTTGCGGTATATTTTAAAACACATCAAGTTTTTGGCGCCGTTGCCGGGGAGACGGCTAGTTTCTATAGCTTTTTGATTAATTATTTGACTATTTCTGCTGTCTCATTGGAACTTCAAGTTCCAATTGAGGCCATCTTACTGCACATTTTTCTTTGTTTCTTTTATGCCCAGGTCTAAAAGAACAGGTTCTCCAGTTCAGTCTGATCCTGATCTTGAGAAAACCATCCGGCAGCTCAAGAAGACACAAAAGAAGAAAAAGCAGTCTGCTAATCAGAAAAAAGCCACGGAAGAACTAACTGAACCAATTATGCCTCCTAAGTCGCTGAAATCTTATGGGGTACCTTCTCCTGGCAATGTTCCCACAGGCTCTACTATGCCTGATATACAAGCAGTCAACTTCGAAATCAAGCCTGGCCTCATCAACATGATCCAGCAGAATCAGTTTGGTGGTCATCCATCTGAAGACCCTGCAAATCATTTACAACGGTTTCAACAGCTTTGTCGTACCGTTAAGCACCAAGGGGTCACTCCTGATCAGTTGAAGGTCATGGTCTTTGAATTTTTCACAAAGGACAAGGCACAGAAGTGGCTGAATGATGTTAATGAAACTGAGTGGAGTGCTATATCTGAAGCATTCCTGAAAGAGTACTACCCTCCCACCAAAACTGCAGAAATAAGACACAAGCTTGCCACCTTCCAACAAGAACCCGATGAAAACATGAAGGAAGCATGGAATAGTTAAGGATCTGCAGAGAGAATGCCACACCACAATCTGGATAAGTGGTTCATCACCCAAGCTTCTACAATGGTCTACAACTCATATCAAGAGCACGATTGATTCATCTGCAGGGGGTGTCTTCCTAGATAAGGGGGTAGATGAAGGATAGATTTTCTGGCCAACTTAGCAGCGAATGATCATAGTTCTCCAGGACTATAAAGAAGAAGTTGGATGCTATGCATATGCCTTGTTGTCTTCACAAGTAGCCCAGTTGAGCATGAAGATGGACTCACTGAAATCTTTGCAGTCTAGTATTCCTCCTATGAGTATTAATGCAATGTCTTCCATGGCTCCTATTACTTCTTCCTTTTGTGAAGTGTGTGGTGTTCAAGGCCACTTTGGTCATGATTGTTGCTACAATCAACCTGATCCGAATCAAATGGCGCATGCAAATGTTTTTCAGCAAAGACCTCCACACAACCCATACTCTAACACACACAACCCAGGTTGGAGAGAACATCCTAATTTTTCCTACAAGAACAACAATGTTCAAAATCCTCAACCTCCACCACAATCTTCCTACCAACCACCACATCAAAACATACCACAACTGCTGCTAGACAACCATATTATCAAGGGGCTCCTCAAAACCCCCTCCTGGTTTCAATAGGCCTTCACCCCAAGGCTATCAGCAGCAAACTCCTCATAATACCAGTCTCAAGAGCCTACTATGTCTGATCTAATGAAAATGATGGTTTCTATGCAGAAAAATCATGAGGAGAGCATCAAGGAGCTGAAGAACACCACCAAGCATTTGGAGACTCAACTTGCTCAGGTGGTGGAAAATAATGCACAGAGGCAACCAGGTCATCTGCCGGGACAACCATCCCAAAGGAGACTGTCAATGCCGTTACACTTCGTAGCGGCACTGTTTATGATGCTCCCCCATGCCCATTGATGATGATGCTCCTAGCAAGGAGAAAGAGGTGGTAGAGGAAGAAGCGGAGAAGAGTTCGATGTCTGAGGTCGAACTAGCTAAGGAAGATCAGACAGGAAAGCGGAGGGAAAAGGTTTCTGAAACGCCTATCACCAAGGCTACCTTTTCCCCATAGGATGCAGAAGTCGAAGGTCGATCAACAACTTGGTAAGTTCTTGACTATGGTCAAGAACCTTGAGGTAACAATTCCTTTTACTGAACTTATTTCTCAAGTGCCTGTTTATGCTAAGTTTTTGAAAGACATGATTACTAAAAAGAAAGACTTTGGTGGGGTAGATCGAGTCGCTCTAACTGAAGAGTGTAGTGCTGTTTTACAAAATGAACCCCGCCTAAGTTGAAGGATCCTGGTAGTTTTTCCATCCCTTGCCATGTAGGTGCGTTATTTATAGATAAGGCATTGTGTGATTTAGGTGCTTCTGGTTCTGTCATGCCTTTATCTGTTTATAAGAAACTGAATATGGGAGCACTTAAGTGCACTCAAATTACTTTGCAAATGGCCGATCGTTCTATAAAATACCCTCTAGGTGTTTTAGAAGACGTCCCTGTTAGGGTGGGAAAGTTTTATATTCCTGTTGATTTTGTGGTGCTTGATATGGAGGAGGATGCCAAATTCCTATTATTCTTGGTAGGCCGTTTTTGTGTACAGCTGGTGCTGTTATAGATGTCAAGTCTGGGTCTTTAACTTTGAGTGTTGGTGATGATAATGTCACTTTTAAACTAACCAATGCTGTTAAGTCTCCTATGCTTGAGCAAAATTGCTGCAGGAGGAAAATGTTTGATGAGGGGGGCACTCATTGCCAAGCCCCTCCGATTTGAGATTGAGGAGGTAATATGGTCGTGCGGGACCTTTATAAACCAGCGCTAAGCGGGAGGCAACCCGTAGTTTTTTTCTCTTTATTTTTTTTTTCTTATATTTTTTTCATTTTTTCCCTTTTAGAGAGTGAGAGAGCGGGAGCGTACTAACGTTAATTTTTCCTCTAAGCATAGTCCTATAGTTCATCTTGCGGCACTGAGGACATTGCCACGTTCAGCTTGGGGGAGGATTTTTGTATGTATTTTCTCTCTTTTACTACCTTTTAGTGTAGATTTTTGCTTTCTTAGGCCAGATTTATTTGCTTTCAGACAAAAAAAAAAAAAAAACAAATATTGCTGAAAAAATACAAAAATACGATTTGACTGGATTGGTGTGATTGCTTCCCTGTGCCCATGATGTTCTTTGAAAGTATATTTGGGCTCTTTATCTGGATAGTTGGGCACTTGAGATTGTGATGCTGGAATGTGAACTCTAAATGCCTTGACCCTCAATGAGTTTTGATAATAAAGCGCTTATCTTGACTGCATACTTGAATTGGTTAGACTGTGAGGATTCATTCTTGCCAATGGATTCATTTCTATATCCATTCTGTTTTCTTGTGTGTTAGTTCCTCATTAGCTGACTGATCTTGACTTTGACATCGTACGCATTGATATCTGATGGTTTGTGGCAATTGTTGTGATAGAGGCGTTCTTTTGTCTGCTTTTTGAGCCTTAAAGTGATTTTTGTGATATACTTTTATCCTCCTTAGCCCCTGAGCCTAATGACTATTTCAGGTTACTAAACCTCATTACATGCCCATGGCCCTTATTTTGATATTAATCCCAAGCCTAGCTTGGGGGAGCATATGTTTGAGTTAGTATCTGAGATAGTTTTTATGAGTTACTTTGGATGGAGATGATTGTATTAAGGTACAAAAGTTGAGAAAAAGAAAAGAATAGCAAGTGAAATACATGTGATTATGGGATTGGAAAAAAATGCAAAGAGAAAGAAAAAGAAAGATTGAAAAAGAAGAAACGAACAAAAAGTCAAAAATTCTTTCTTTTACAAGTGCTTGCAAAGAAAAAAATTCATCACACTGCTTCAAGGATGAGTTTATTGAAAATTTTGTGATTTATAAATTGGGACACTGTTATTGGCTATATTCAGGTTGATACTTCTAGTAACTTGTGCTCCCTATTCTTGGTTTTTCCACCACATTTCCCATACATAATCCATACCCATACCTAAGCCCCATTACAACCCTGAAAAAGTCCTCTTGAGCTTGCGCTTACATTGTCTATCGGATTGATGTGGTCAGTTTGTCAAGGTTAAAGAGTACGTTCGCTACTTGAGTCGACATGATTAGGTTGAGTGACTTATCACCTTTCTAAACACATGAGAGTGTGAGTGGGAAGGGTTATTATGGTTGGGATGGTGAGTGATCGGGCACATTTTTTGCCTGCCACAAAAATGTCGAGAGGAGTGACACCCTAGTGAGAGCCTTCTCGAGATTTGTATGTCATTAAGGCAGCTGCATTTGATTGCTTATTTGGGCGATGGATAAATAGAGTAATCTGAACAGTTGAACTTGAATTGTGCCTGCTTGAATGATTTATGAGCTTTATAAAAGATTTTTATCTCTATTTTCATATATAAAGGGGTGAAGCAATCATATTCATGTTCATGTCTTATTTGCTTGAGGACAAGCAAAGGTTTAACTTGGGGGAGTTTGATATGTCACATATATATATGATTTTAGATGCATTTTGATTGCATTTAGAACTCCTTTTAGAGCATTTAGGTGCATAATGGAATGAATTACGTAAGTTGTGCTCTACTACTCCCCGTTTGCGTGTTTTGATCATTTTCAGGTTACTTTGATGCAAATTGATTATGATTACCTAAGATCAAGCTTATTAATCATTGAAGATGAAGATATATTGCACAAGGATCATAATGCGTCCATTCGGGACAATTTCGAGTTAGAATGAAGCAAAGAGTTAGCAAACGAAGTGTAAAACTGACACCTGTTCATATTTTGGCCATAACTTTTGATATACAATTGATAATACAAAATTCCAAGTTGGGTTGGAAACTAGACTTCAAGGGCTTTCCAATGATAGGTCACACACCCCAATCCGACATCTCTTTGAGAGATACCGCCTTCGCAATTTGATGCAAAATCACAGTTTTCTCGCCCGGTCGACCGGGTGGTTTTGCCCGACCGGGCGAAATTATTTTTTCACCAAAATTCAAGGAATGTTAGCCCGGTCAACCGGGCGACCAAATGGAAAATTGCTTACGCGCCCGACGGCGGGTCGCCGGTCGACCGGGCGGATTTGCTTTTTTGTCGTAAGTTGTGAATCACCGTCGCCCGACCGGGCGGATTTCGCCCGTCACCGGGCGGTTTCTCGGACGCGTTTTTTCGGTTTTTTAGCCGGTTTTGTAAGAAGTATAAATAGGTTTTTTATATTTTCGTAGAGACTATCTTATTTTCTACGTTTTTTAGGGCAAACACTTAGTTTATTCTCTCTACTTTTGTTGAACTTTTACATTGGAAGATATATAGATCGTCGATTTCCTTTTCCATCGTTCTTCAATCATTTGGTATTCTTCTCTACTTAGTTTAATTTCATGAATTCTTTTACTTTGATTATGTTTATTGCTTTCAATATCATCATGAGTGAGTAGTCTATTTCTAGGGTTTGAGAGGGAAGCCATGTTTATACCTTTTTGATTGTGTTTGATGTTCTTCAATAATTGGATTGAATTAGAATAATTCCTATTGATTTGTTATACTTGTTTAATTCATGTAATTGCGCAATATCATGAGTTATGTTTAGCTAATAAGAATTAGAATCGAAAGATCATATTCATTAGAGGCTTATTACAATAGGTAGATTTGATTATGTTGAGCGACCGTACTGGCATATGTTAATCTAGGAGTTGTTAATGCCTGACCAAGGATTAACGAAATACTTCATTTATTGAACCTCAATCCAAGTGTTGTTGAACTATATTATATTGATTAAACTGGTATAAGCATGGTGGACCGATCGATTGCCCTAGGTTTTAATTATTTGATAAAATCCCATTTTTCTGCGTTCTAGTTTTCTAGTTTAGTTATTAATTCTCAATTATTTCTCTCTGGAAGTAGTTAGATAATTGAAAATAAATCTGTAGAACTCCTCTCCCTGTGGATCGACCCGTATTTGCCAGTTTCTGCTAAACAGACACCGTGCACTTGCGGTATATTTTAAAACACATCAATAATACACGCTTTCGAACTTTTCCGGGACCCGAACTATGAACGCCATGGGATGTCTCCTAGGGCCATGTGAGGTCATTGGAAATGAGTCATGTGGTTTGAACGAATATATGGATTCCTTTACGTTCATTTCGATACAATTTTATGTTTCACGAGAAATGAACAAATGGGGTGTTTCAAGGCTTTTCGAGGCAACACAAATTGCGCCAAGCAACCGCACAACGTTACAATTCACTTCGGCACCCCTGAAAATCTTTTGGGAGAAAATATGACCAGACTCGACGAAGTCCAAATATGTCCAAAAAACAGCCAAAATTGAAGGTTATAATACACGCTTTCAGACTTTCCTGGGTCCCGAGCTTCAAACATCATGGGAAACCTCCTAGGGACATAAGAGGTCGTTGGAAAGGAGTCATGTGGCTTGGAACGAATATATGGATGCTTTGACGTTCATTTCGATGCAATTTTTGGTTTCATGATAAATGAACAAATGCGGTGTTTAAAGCCTTTTCGAGGCAACACAAATGGTGCCAAGTGCCCGCCCAATGTTAGAAGTCATGTCGGCCTCCCTTAGAATGTTTTGGGAGAAAATATGACCTGGCTCGGAGAAGTCCAAAACTTTCCAAAAAACAGCCAAAATTGAAGGTTAATATACACGCTTCCAGGCTTTCCCTGAACTCGAGCTCCGAACGCCATGGGAGAACTCCTAGGGACATAAGAGGTCATTGGAAAGGAGTCATGTGGCTGGGAACAAATATATGGCTGCCTTTACCTTCATTTGGATGCAATTTTGGGTTTAACGATAAATGAACAAATGGTGTATTTAGAGGCGTTTCGACACAATACAAATGGTGCCAAGCACCCGCGCAAGGTTCCAAGTCATGTCGGCCTTCCTAAGAACGATTCGGGAGAAAATATGACCTGGGTCGGAGATATCCAAAAATGTCCAAAAACAGCCAAAATAGAAGGTTATAATACACGCTTTCGGACTTTTTCGGGACCCGAGCTCTGAACGCAACGGGATGTCTTCTAGGGCCATGGGAGGTCAATGGAAATGAGTCATGTGGTTTGGAACAAATATATAAATGCCTTTACGTTCATTTCGATGCAATTTTATGTTTCACGAGAAATGAACAAAAATGGGGTGTTTAAAGGCTTTTCAAGGCAACACAAATTGTGCAAAGAAACCGCGCAACGTTACAAGTCACTTCGGCATTCCTTGAAATGTTTCAGGAGAAAATATGACCAGGCTCGACGAAATCCAAAAATGTCCCAAAAACAGCCAAAATTGAAGGTTATAACACACGCTTTTAGACATTTCCGGGGCTCGAGCTCCGAACGCCATGGGAAACCTCCTAGGGACATAAGAGGTCATTGGAACGGAGTCATGTAGTTGAGAACGAATATATGGCTGCCTTTACGTTCATTTCGATGCAATTTAGGGTTTAACGATAAATGAACAAATGCGGTGTTGAAAGGCTTTTCGAGGCAACACAAATTGTGCCAAGCGCCCGCACCATGTTACAGGTCATGTTGGCCTCCCTAGGAACGTTTCGGGAGAAAATATGACCTGGCTCGGAGATATCCAAAAATGTCCAAAAAACAGCCAAAATTGAAGGTTATAATACACGCTTTCAAACTTTCCCGGGGCCCGAGCTCCGAACGCCATGGGAAAACTCCAAGGGACATAAGAGGTCTTCGGAAAGGAGTCATGTGGCTGGGAACAAATATATGGCTGCCTTTACGTTCAGTTGGATGCAATTTTGGGTTGAGCGATAAAGGAACAAATGGGGTATTTAGAGGCTTTTCGAGACAAAACAAATAGTTCCAAGCACCCGCGCAAGGTTCCAAGTCATGTCGGCCTTCCTAGGAACGTTTCGGGAGAAAATATGACCTGGCTGGAGAGAAGTCCAAAAATGTCCAAAAACAGCCAAAATAGAAGGTTATAATACACGCTTTCGGAATTTTTCGGGACCCGAGCTCTGAACGCCACGGGATGTCTCCTAGGGCCATGGGAGGTCATTGGAAATGAGTCATGTGGTTTGGAACGAATATATGGATGCCTTTACGTTTATTTCGATGCAATTTTATGTTTCACGAGAAATGAACAAAAATGGGGTGTTTAAATGCTTTTCGAGGCAACACAAATTGTTCCAAGCAACCGCGCTAAGTTACAAGTCACTTCGGCACTCCTAGAAATGTTTCGGGAGAAAATATGACCAGGCTCGACGAAATCCAAAAATGTCATAAAAACAGCCAAAATTAAAGGTTATAATACACGCTTTTAGACATTCCCGGGGCCCGAGCTCCGAACGCCATGGGTTACATCCTAGGGACATAAGAGGTCGTTGGAAAGGAGTCATGTGGCTTGGAATGAATATATGGATGCTTTTACGTTCATTTCGATGCAATTTTGGGTTTCACGATAAATGAACAAATGGGGTGTTGAAAGCCTTTTTGAGGCAACACAAATGGTGCCAAGTGCCCGCCCAATTTTACAATTTATGTCGGCTTTCCTAGGAACGTTTTGGAAGAAAATATGACCTGGCTCGGGAGAAGTCCAAAAATGTCCAAAAAACATCCAAAATTGAAGGTTATAATACACGCTTTCAGACTTTCCCGGGAACCGAACTCCGAACGCCATGGGAAAACTCCTAGGGACATAAGAGGTCATTGGAAATGAGTCATGTGGCTGAGAACAAATATATGGCTGCTTTACGTTCATTTGGATGTAATTTTGGGTTGAATGATAAATGAACAAATGGGGTATTTAGAGGCTTTTCGAGGCAATACAAATGGTGCCAAGCACCCGCGCAAGGTTCTAAGTCATGTCGGCCTTCCTAGGAACGTTTCAAGAGAAAATATGACCTTGCTCGGGGAAGAACAAAAACAGCCAAAATAGAAGGTTATAATACACGTTTTCGGACTTTTTCGGGACCCGAGCTCTGAATGCCACGGGATGTCTCCTTTGGCCATGGGAGGTTATTGGAAACGAGTCATGTGGTTTGGAACGAATATATGGATGCCTTTACGTTTATTTCGATGCAATTTTATGTTTCACGAGAAATGAACAAAAATGGGGTGTTTAAAGGCTTTTCGAGGCAACACAAATTGTTCCAAGCAACCGCGCAACGTTACAAGTCACTTCGGCACTCCTGGAAATGTTTCGGGAGAAAATATGACATCAACGAAATCCAAAAATGTCCCAAAAACAGCAAAAATTGAAGGTTATAATGCACGCTTTCAGACATTCCTGGGGCCCGAGCTCCGTACGCCATGGGAAACCTCCTAAGGACATAAGATGTCATTGGAAAGGAGTCAACGTAAAGCATCCACATATTCGTTCCAAGCCACATGACTTCTTTCCAATGACCTCCCATTTCCCTAGGAGTCATCCTGTTACGTTTGGAGCTCTGGCCCCGAAAAAGTCTGAAAGGGTGTGTTATAACCTTCAATTTTAGCTATTTTTAAAACATTTTTGGACTTTTTCGGGCATGATCATATTTAGAACATTCTTCCACATGATTCTCTAACAACATACATGTACAGATAAAGCCAAAATGTATTATGATAAGGCTGAGCTGCAACTTTGAAGTGAGGAATAAGGCATCATGGGCAGATTGATAATGGGTATCAGCATCACAATTCACAACTGACAAAGAAAACAAATGCCACACGTCGTCGCTCTAAACACGAGATACCACATGAAAGGCCGCATGTTTTGCCTTGCATAAGCCACGCTGGTCTGCTGGGATGCCTATCTCTTCTTTTATTTCATTTATACCACTTCCGAGTTCCAACATTATTTTAAAATAGAATTCCCTAGGGATTTATTACACTCCAAAAGCACAGAACCAAAAGACATATGGAAACAATAAGCTTTAACTTATTATTAGTTTTGTCATTATTCAATTACATATATGATCAATATACGAGTTGCTACTTCTTCGATTTCAAAATATGTAATGAACCTCACAATTCTTATATATATAAAAAAATGAAATCATTTATAATCTTGTTAGATTTATCTCTATATATATTTAGAATATTAACTTTTTAAAATTAGTACTTACAGAAAATTAGAGTTATTTTGTTGAAAATATACACTGTTAAGCATATCAGAAAAAGTACGGATGCAACTCAATTCGGATCCGGAAAAAAAATTCGAGTCGACCCCGATAAAAAAGTAATCCGACTCCGAGTCAGAGGAGGGCTGCTTAAAATCTCATAAAATACTCCGACATCCAAATCCGACTCTCACTTTGTATCAATCAATCCTTTTTTCTTATTTACATTAACATATTATTTATATATAATCTGACTTTGACTTTCAGTCTATTGCATTATATAAAATTTTCTCATTAAAAAAATAATTATTAAAATTAATAATAATATTTAAATTATTTATACTATATAAGATTTTCATATAATTATTAGAATAAATTGTAATGATTAAATTATTGTATTATAAAATATTATTCTATTATAAAAAATGGACAGAAAAATAAATCGGATAGGATTCAGATTAGGATGTTCGGATTATAAGTCGGATCGAATTCGCAACCAGATGTTCGGATTTTAGGAGTCGGGTGTCAGAGTCGGACTCGGATTTAAAATCCGACTTCTTATAAAGTCGAACTCGACTTATTTATGAATAATCCGATCCAAATCCGACCTGTTTTCATCTCTAGAAAAAGTGTCAATTATTTTGAAATAAAGTACGTAATTAGGAAAGAATTGCATTAAGAAAGAAAAGAAAAAGGATATGTTACGCCAAATATAGAAGTCTACCGTACGCTCCAAAAATTCACACAAAAAACCTCCCCACCGCTTTAGCATTACGCCATTACGGCATTACCATCCAAAACTCCTCTGATAAGTGATGAATTGATGATCTCTCACACTGTCACACATACACACACATACAAACATCTAATCATATCAAGTATCCGATATGGAAAAAGTAGTCCATATCGAATATTGGGCAAATACTTTCTCCAGTAAACACTGCTGTATTTTCTTATACTTCCTCCGTTTTTTTTATATGTTACACTTTCTATTTGAGGAAGTTTTAAATTAGATGTTACACTTTTATTTTGGGTAATAACTTCTCTCTATCTCTCTCCTATTACATGTTCACATGGGACCCATTTATTTTTCATTCTCTCTATCTCTCTCCTCTCCAAAAATTACCTAAGAGTCCGTGATTTAAAAAGTGTAACATCTAATAAAAAACGGAGGAAGTACCTTTTTTGCATGTCTTTCAAACGCGGCACACCGTTTATGCTTCCACCTTCCCTATCTTTCTCTCTCCTCTTTTACGTCTCTCTGCTAAGTGCTACCTATTTATACCACTCTCTCTCCCCTCTAAAGTTTCGACACTTTTCTCCATTCTTACTTTCCTTCATCAAACTCCCATCATTTCACAGTCCAATAATAGCAACAAAAAAACTGAAAAAATCTCAAAATGCAGAAACTTACTCTTTTCTCTCTAATACTACTACTCTTCTTCTTCACAACTAAAGTACATGCAGTACAAAGAGGAAGAATGGTAGGAACAAAGAAAGAAATAACAGATGTTAACACAAACAAAGAAGTACAAGAATTAGGCAAGTTTTCAGTGGAGGAATACAACAGAGAAATCTTAAACATGCAGCAAAGCCCACTTCGTAGTGTTGGGCTTGGTGATACTAACGGCCCGTTAAATTTTGTTAAAGTAGTTGAGGCCCAAAAACAGGTAGTTGCTGGGCTTAAATACTATCTTAAGGTTGAAGCCATGCAAGATGGGGTTAGTAGGATTTTTGATGCAGTGGTGGTTGTTAAACCTTGGGTTCATGAGTCCAAGAAATTACTCAACTTTGGCCCATCTTCGAGATTGAGTTTACCAGAAGCACCAAGTGAACAGATGTAGAAATTCTTGCTTACGTGTTTTTGTTGTTTTAATCTAATGTTAATTAATGTAGAAGGGAACTTGGTGGTGTTAATTGTACCTACACAATAAATAAATACTTCCTCCGTTTCTAAATAAGTGCAACGCATAGTGTTTACTATTCACAATTTAAATTTTAATTAGCTTTGGTGATTTACATTTTAAGAAAAACATAGTCATGTGGGATCTTGTTAGATTCGTCTGAATGTGAATTTTTTTAATATTAATTTTTTATAATTTTTACTTATTGATAATTAAAGATATTAATAATTAAAATAATACATTGGCAAACGTGAAAACAAGAAGTGTTGCACATATTTAGAAACACATGAAGTAATAGTTTGTATTTCTATCTTGGGATTAACAATGATAAGTTGTTGACCTTGTCAGAACATATTTGTATTTTCAAGGCATTTCCCTCTCTTTTTATTTTTTTTCTTTTTGCAATAATCTCAAACATAGAACAACAGCTGAACTTTTTTTGATCGTCCTAAAAAAATTTAAAATCCTTCCAAAAAAGGTTAAAATTACACCATCATCCACCTCCTGCCACCACCATCAGCCACCTCACTCCACCTCCTGCCACCACCACCCTATTGTCACAATCACCCACCAACCACTTGGAAGGAGTCGAAATTTTTTTAGGACGATGGGCGAACGTCCGACCTGAGAGCAAACATCTAGCCTGGACATTCGTTCCATTGGGCGAACGTCTTGCCTGGACATTCGAGCCATAGAGCGAACGTCTTGCCTGGACGTTTGAGCCATAGAGCGAACATCCTGGCCAAACTTTTGCCCATCAACTTAAAAAAAATTCTACTGCTTCCAGGTGGGTGGTGGAGGAGGTGACGAGTGGCAGTGGGAGATAGGTGATGTGTGGTGATGGGTGGTGTAAAACAGAAGAAGGAAAAATAGTTTATAAAATAAATTTAGGGCAATTTTAAGTACTTTTGAGACGTTTAACAGATCCAACTACATGACTATCATGATTTGACGAAGATAAAATAACGCAAGATGACATAATTTCGAGGCAAAAGCTTTCATCTCTCAATTCTATGTACCACTTTAAAAATTATGACAATTGACTATCTTTTGTTTATTCTTCAACGAAATTTACTAATAAGAAAATGTACCGTAGTACACATGTTGCGGGAGATCCAAAATCCTAGTTTGTTATCATTGATAATATCAAGTCAGGTGAAATTAGGGATATCAAGCAAAAGGAATACGAGTAATATTTATGAGATCCTTTGCCATTTGAAAATTAAGGCAATCAATTATTTCTCAGATTAATCAGGCAACAATTGTACCATTCAGTCTGCATGTTGATGACGTTGAGTTCAAAATTTTGAGTCCACAAATTGCGAATAGTATCAATAGTTCGAAGGTAAATCTCTCTTTTCTTAAAATTACCGGGGTCAATCAATGAGCGCATTCGGGTTAGTATAGGGCTAGAGATACAGAAATGAAAACGAAGCATGTAGCCTGCAGGTAAGCGTAGACCGGGATCGGCATGTACTAGTTTAAGTTGTTTTCCTCACAAATGGATAATACTCCTATACTGCTTCAGGATACTGTCATATGGTTCAAGTCCGACTTGTTCGGTAACTCTGATGTCAGACAATTTAAGGTCGGTCGCTATTATTAGTCATACTGGCTCGGTTGTTCGATTTGCATCAACCGAACAGCTCGATTTACAGCGAGCGATCCTGGCAGATGCAAGACATGAACTATTGCTGAAATGAAGTAGCAGCAATATCCCCATGCTGACGCATGCCTACAGAGTGACATACAATGTGCATGTTGCACATCCAAGTATCGAGAATTTTGCCTTCAATGTGGAAGCACTATATACAGGAAAAAGTCCAATTTCTGGGGTCAGATTCTGGCTTTTCACTTACCATTCCCACCCTCCATCTCTCCTTTTATTGTCAACTTTTTTGCAAGAAATTGCTCTGGTTGTTTTTGAGTTTTTATCTGATTATGATCCTTTATCAGCACCCCATCTTATTAAGTTTAAAGATTTCATTGACCTGTTAATTAATTTTCCTTTACCTTTCTTGTTGACAATTGCGTAATGCTTACCTTTTCCTTGGCATGGCATCTTCACGGACACCCGCGTCACAATGGTTGCTCTAGCTCCTTCAGCTAGCAAGGACGCCTCCAGATCGTCATTACAGATTTACAGCTGAGGCAAAAGAAAAGGGAAGCAGGGAGGGGGTAGAAACAGCTAAAAAATTTCAGTGATCAGGTTGATCTTCTCCTTTTTCTTGGTCATAATGGTCTTAGGCTCTTAGCCAACCTCATATAAGTAGGATATTCCCCTTCCATGCCATTATAGAACACCACAAGCACCCGAGTATCTTTCTTCACCCTCTTTCCCTTACTCCGTTCATTACACAAAATCACTTTAAGGCACCTAATCCCAATCTCCCTTATTTGACCATCCATTTAAACCAACAACTTCCCTGTAAGAGCAACCGAATCCTAGGAAAATAATAAGTTAAGTCATGATCAGTGTTCATCCAACTGTTTCTGCAGCATTGAGGGGCTGTCACCACAAATCTCAGCTTAGATCAAAAAGGTTGTCGAAATTCGCATATACACCCTCCATCCCAAAATCTTTGCCTATTTAGTCAGGCCCAAAATTATTGCTCTATAAGATACACTAATCCTCAAAGTTTGGGCCCAAACCCACCGCCCCATATTTATTCTCTCTACTTTCAACCATCACTATAATGCATGTCAAAAGAAAGTGAAGCAAAGATTTTGGGCTAGAGGGAATATTAACTTATTTCTTATCAGAACCCAACTCAACATCGTTGCTGAAATCGCCGTTCAACAAACAATATGTCAGAATTGTCTGCTTGGACCACCTTGTTGGATCAGCAGCAGCGTTACTCTTCATTGAATGTCACAACACCATAATTGTTCTTCAAGAGGAAAGACCAAAGAAAGAGCATCAGTGGAATAGAGATGGGAGAGGAGAAATGCACTAAACATGAAAAGCAGGTCTTTCCCCCCAACTCTTACAATTCAATAAGTGTGAAGCAACATTTACCTGAATTTCAAGGCCTGGCAGCTCCGGCATATAAATACCTATAACACAATAATTATCTCCATAACAAGTCATTCTACCTCTCAAAACTTTTAACTTATAGTCTTCAGGTTATCTACAATGTTGTAGTCTTGCATTTTCTTTCCTCCTATCTGTCATATGGGCATTCTAGATCATTCTCAGTCACTTTAAATGGCTGAGGATGCTGGCCAACGCAGTATAGATTCCACATCTTGAAGAAGGCTCGCTCAAGGTTTCTCACCTGCATTACAATAAGTTCAGAATCAGCAAGCTGATATTTCTTCAAAAGAGACAACAATCTTCATAGGAAACTGCAAAAGATACAACACTGTAGGATGGTTGGAAGGTTGGCAGGAAGCTATTGTTAACTATCATTGGCTCTATCTCCTGTATGATAAATATCACTGATTATATCCCCTGTATGATAACTTTCACCAAAACTATCACCTTCATTGAGGTAAGAATATTACTAAATTTAGCCTTTTCGGGATTACCAGCGCTACATTTTAATTGCTTTGTCCAGCTTCTCTGTCCCGTCTCCCATATTTACGATATAGTAGTATAATGCAACAATTTAATATTTATTTGTTTTTTGATCCAAGGGAACAGAATCGCACATTCACATGAAAAGGCACATATGTTACTCACCCAGCGAGCAGTGTCAAAGAGAGGACAAGTCAAGCGGGCAGCCTTCAGTCTATTGGTAAGCTCCCGAAGCTTCGGTCTGTTTAACGCCAAAGACACTGCCTTCTCTTCATAATCTCTCAGACTTTGAGATACCATTCCGCACGGCAAAAAAGAAACAAATAGATCAGCTACAGCATGAATTACGAGCATGCCAAAAATAACACTCGCAAAAGCATGACAGTCCAGCAAAACATGAGACAACAGCAAAATATGTGGCAATGGAGTAATGGACACCAAGAAAGAACAGTTGTGAAATCGGAATCTTGTCAAAAACCTATAACATGTCTTTAGTGGAGTCGATGCACATTAACAAATGCAAGCAAAAGGTTACGCGAAGGTAGGTTTATATTAAATCTCACACTGCATGAATATTGGTCCTCCAGCACAAAAGGGTAATTCAAGAGGAATGCATCACTTAATTTACAATTATTATTGCATGCATAAACAAGCCAGCAGACCAATCAAAAGGCAATGAACACATGAGGCTCACAACAGATACAAGATCCGGAGAGAGGGTCATCAAACTTATGCAGCAACATCAACCTACATGTAAATCCAACTACAAATCATAATGCAGCAGTCTTAACTCTTAAGGCTACACAAGTACACAAAAAATGCATGAGATCAGAACACTGGCAAAAATTCATACTTCACGCAATGCAAATACCATTGTTGCAGAACTGAGCAAAAGGACTTAAATCTTATGACTCGCATCTGGATTCCAGCTCGATTACCAGACTAAAAAAATCAAGGGTAAAAACTAAAAAGTGAACCATCTTATACCTGTTAGCCACCATCTCCTCTCCAACACCAGTCGCCAAACATAGTGAACCAGCAACCCTGGTAGCCATCTTCTCCAGGGGAAGTGTCAACATCGGCAAACCAGCCCAGAGAACATCTGTGCCAGTTGTGTGCCCGTTGCATAATGGCCTAACTCAACATAAAGTCAAAGCATCAGTAAAAGATGACCAATCAAGCTGATATGAGCACACTTAAAGCATAAATGATAACAATTCACAAGTTATTACGTGTCAAGACAGAGATCAGCCAAAGCACTGCGTTTAATATGTTCGCCCTTCATGGCAACATCAGTAAAAATTATTTGATCCTGTTGCACACCCCTTGCATCAGCATCTGAAAGATATCAGTCCAAGATAGTATTAAAATATGGTCACACAGCACTGCTAACAGTAAATTTAAGAGATATAAAAGCTTACATGCACGCAGTCTACTCTCGCCTGCAGCTGGAAACCTCAGAAGCCAGAGCGCACTGTTTGGAACGCGCTTGAGAATGTTGCACCTGAAAAGAAAAGGATTTATTTTATGTGACGTATTGTCAACTTAGCTTATCATGGACATCAGACATAAAGTATTGTTACAGTAACTGGAAACAACAAGATCATGAAAGGCATGCTTTCACAAGCTTCAACATATATTCCGTAGCATACCAAGTGTCAAAAATGTCAGGATCTATTTTGTACAGCTGATTAAAGCATCCAAAGATGAATTTGTCCTCAGGTAGCCCATAATCTGACCGCTTAGGTTGCGAATTCGGATCCAATACATCACAATTTTTCTGAAAAAATAGAAATGTTACAAATGATGAGAATCTCAAAAGTCCAACAAAGGAGCCCTCAAAGCAAAAGTCACAAAGCCAACCTGTTTGTAATCATTAACAAAGTAACAGTTGGGAACATGAACTAGCTTTTCGGCATAAATGTGTGACAAATAACTCGGAGAAACAAACTGCAACAACAAAATTAGAGTTTACTATAAAACATAAGGATGTCCAAATCCAGATGCAGATTGAAAGATAAATACTTCACTCTCGCACCTCATCGGTCACCAGATACTGTATGTAAGTAGCACCCATGGTTCCAGGAAACCCCATGTATGAGACTTGTACCGGAGCAGGTTGCATAGCAAATATTTCATTTCTTGCACCCTGCAGAATTAAAGGACACATTATCAACCAAAATCCCCCGAGGTTCATCCACAGATAAATATGACAAACACTATTGCTATGTGGCTGCCAATACACTTAGATTTACAAAAGAGCATTTTCATATTTTACCATGTTCAGTTACTTTCCAATACAATACCAACCGGGTACAAAAGCTCTATGTAAATTAAGGACAACGAAAAGATAAAAATGATAAAATAGAAAAACATAAAATGAGACCCTAAGCCATATGTCGTAAAGGGACAACAGCATTTTGAAACCTAAAAAGCAATTACAGGAGGTAAAAGAACAACTTAGCTTTCCTCACACCAAAAGAAAGCTAAACTCAACAAGCATCATACCTTCGTGTAACCATTAAGGTTTACAAGGATCTGAATTTTATCTGCATTAATTAATTTAGCTATCGCATCAGATGACATGGAAGAAACATCAACAAAATGCTCAGCTTCTGTCTGAGTACGCAGCCTCCACTCTGAACCATCACTTGGACTCAAGGCATAACAAAAGACCTACCATCACACCAAATCACCAACAAAATTTCAACCACGAATAAATAACAGTAATTGATACAAGAAATAAACAGATAAAACCTCGTTAAATTAAAAAGAATATGTATACCTCAACATTTTCTCTGTTGTGCATCCCAAAAACCGAACCCATAAGATGTGATAAGGGATGGTTGCCAAAATCACTGCTAACATATCTGCAACCCACAACAGACGTGTCAGACAAGAATTGAATCTAAAAACCGAATGTAACGTTGAAGAGATCAGACATACCCAACCCTCAATCGCCTGCTCCCGTCAACAGCCTTTACAGGCAATGGAGCAGGATAACTGAAGGGAGGAAGTGAATATCGAGAAGCAACCAGAGAACAATGCTCCGCATATTTACGACTGCAACAAAAGAGGAAATATGCGCATCAACTATAGAATTTTATGGGGAACTGCAGAAACGAATACTCCATCTCCATGGAAGAATTACTCACCTTATTTCAAGTGCAAGCATTGGATCCAGAGGGTAGGCGAAGGCATGGAAGGGTTGCACGCTTGGAACAGTAGACATCTAACAATCAGACAAGCAGCTCAATTTAACAGAAATAATTTCCAAGTCTAGAGACATAGATAAATCCAGAACAAAGAGCTCCACTAGGATAAAAAAATAGGGCAAGGCCTAGCAGATTGAGTAACCTGAATTTGCCGCCTCAGTATGTGTTCCACTTCAGCTAGCCTGCTCTCTCTCTCTTCCCAGTCACATACGCACTACAAGATATAGAACAGGCATTCAAATTGATGTAGAAAAATGGATATTGAACTCCAGTAATTTCTGGAAAATGGGACTAGACTGACAGAAAATTAACAGAAGCTTCAAAAGAAGCTATGCCATCTCAGAGACGAGGCAAATATGGAAAAACAAGCGGTTACATATTAATTAGGCCTGTTTCTTGTACATAAGAAAAAAAGCCTCAGCTTTCTAAGTCTACTCTGATCCATGCAGATATACAGAAACTGAGTGGTAGGTAAGCTGATCTACTTGATACCTGTAAAGTATGAAGCAGATTACATGTTGCCTCTGGGAAGTCAGGACGCAACATCAACGCATGCTTGTAGCTTTTTATAGCTGCTTCAACATGACCACTGTGAATAGAAAAAATGCCAAATTTATAAACATGACATATACAAAAGTTGCCTAGTACATGACCTGCATACTGCATTTCCAGCAGGAACTAACAAAAAGATTAACCTGTCCTTATAAGCTGAAGCCAGATTAGCATGAGCTTCAGACATATTAGGGCGGACATTAATAGCACTCATGTAGTCCTGGATAGCTTCATTAACTCTTCCAACTTCCTTATATGTATTTCCCCTGTTAAGGAGTGCATCAGCTGCCAATGGATCGATCCGGAGGACCTCTGTGTAACAAGTTAGAGCATCCACAAGGTTACCCTGGGAGAAAAACAGGAATATGCAAATTGTTAATTTCATGATCAACAACACAAAGCATATGACCCTAACTCCAAAGTAACAAGCCCAATAAAATTTAAAGAAAAGAAAAAAACTTAAAAGCAATGAGTAAACTAATAGTGGGATCATAATGAATGTTACAACATAAACTCCTAGAAAAGCCAAGTACAACAGTACCTGCTGCTTGTATATTATTGCAAGGTTATTGTATGGTGCAGATAATCCTGTTGTAACATTCAGTGTAGCCTTATAATACTGTGCAGCAGTACCAATCATATTCCTACAAAACCCCACAGATCCTGAATCAAAAACTAATTATTTGACACTGCTACTCTAATTTAGAGAGTTAAAGCAGCACTTCCATCATGCATCTTAAAGAGGTCCGATGTTGAAACCACATACCATTCCATATATATATTGCCAAGATTAGTAAGTGCTTGTGGATGGTTAGGTTGCAGAGAAAGACATTGCTGCATACAACAACCAATGGATCAGTTTCGAAAATAAAAGGGCAAGATAAAGAGGAGGCAATAGATTGCACAAAACACATGATAAGACATACACGATAGTGCTTAATGGCTTCCTCAGTTTGGTTAGCATCTTTTAGTGCATTACCCTTCATAACCACCACAAAAAGAAGATTAGACAATGGAAGCATCAAAAAAGCAAACTCCAAATACAAAATGTAGAAGAGACAGAGACAGAAGAGAAGAGCATCAAGATCATACCAAATTATTGTAAGCTTCCAAGAAACCAGGATCACGTTCAATGGCTCTTTTATAATGTAGAATTGCCATATCCATCTGCCCTTGTTCATAATATATACTGGCAAGATTACCTGGAACATTTGAGGTACGAAACTAGAAATCAGAAGATAGAAACTTACAGATAGCAAATGCAGGAGAATTGAACACCTAAATGAATGTAAACATTTCTATTCTTGCAGATAAGCATTCAAAACAACAGCTCACACAAAAACATCCTTAAGGTACAGGCACGATGCACATTAAAAGGGGTGTAATAAACTGGAATTCCGTAAGAGAAAATAAAACAGAAGAGATGAAGATGAGAGATAAAGTTGGTAAAAATTAGAAAAGACAACAGAAAATTGATAGTTACTTCCAAGCAATTCCAGCGGACCGCCAGTCCCAAGACTAAAAAGCTAAGCAAATAAACTTAGTTTTCAGAATGCTATTTTTTACATTTGATTTACCCGTCTCACTAATCTAACTTATCATCTGCCATTTTCCTCATGCAACTCCTAACAGAGTTATAAAAAATTCCAGCGGCATCTTTCCCTTAGGCCGATGCTTAACAAGAAGTAACACAGTCGGGAATCAGTCGCTGAATGCAGGCATGCAGCATCTCTTTGTTTCGTATAATTCAATATCTATGAGCACATATCTTAAAAACAATACACAGCCTCTCCAGTGCATATTCAATGGAAGTACCAGGATAGAGTACAGATCAGAAAGTAGGGTTTAAGAATTAAATGTGACTCTATAGTATAGACCGGTTGTTCCGCAACAGGAAGACATCAAGATTGGCATATCTTTATTTCCTCTAAATCAATCATCTCACTAGCCCAATCAACTGCAGTTTCGCATATGAAATTATAGAAAACAGTGATACCAACCATGGGTCCAGCTTGTATTCCAGCTTTGGTGACGTCTGGAGGGACCACATGTAAGAAAGGTAGCAGATTATATACCAATATAGCATTATCTTTCCCCTGACTCTATTCTTAAGCAATAACCCCCTGTGACTTTTGCCTAAGACTACTCAATAAAGTAAAGGGTAGCAGCAAAAGAAAAAGAGTCAAAAGATTTCAAGAACCCCTAGCAGTTTTTAGAGGAGAAGGAAAACGAGAGAGAAATGTGAGATGTTAGATGCTATCAAAATTAATAAATGCTTAAGACTCCGTTTGGTTGGGCGTAAAACATTTTCAGTATAAAATGATTTTCATGAAAAACAATTTACAATGGAAACACAATTCCAAAATTAGTTTTCTGTTGTTTGGTTCCAAGTAAGAAAAATGATGACATGAAAGGAAAATGAAAGGGAAAGGAAGAAGGTAGTGAGAGGAGTGTACAAGATAGATAAGGAAAAGGAAGGAAAACAGTTTTCCCTTCATTTGGAAAGGAAAATGGTTTTCCATCTTCGGAAGAGCAATTTTACTCCAAGGGAAAATGATTTCATACTCCTTTGGAAACCAAACAATGTAAAATTGAAAATAAAGGAAAACAGTTTTCTAGGAAAATGTTTTACGCCATACCAAACGGAGCCCAAATTAGTAACATAATTATATATTGCACAATTATATCTCAATATGTTATAGCTATAAAAATTAATAAGTGCATCTCTGAAAGGCCAGCAATGAAAAGGTATCCTTACCATAAGCTATGGCATAGTCTGGTCTGACCTGCAGCGCACGTTGATAACATAACACAGCTTCTTGAGGCATCCCTAGAGCCTGTGCCAAAGACAGAAGTGTAATAAGATGGCCGTAAATTTCTTTCGTTTTCCTTCAGGGATATGTATAATCCTTCTTAACTGCTTACCTTGTAAACATTTCCTAAGTTTAGATAGGCATCTACACATGTAGGCTTGAGTTTAAGAGCTTCCTGATATACATGTAAAAAAGCAAGATCATTCAAAAAAAGTCAGTGCTTTCAAGGTACGGCAAAGAAGAGGGGTAAGGGGAAGCCTATATTAAGATTTCTTTCTACACAAACAAAAAAGTACCTTGTAGCACTGAAGAGCATTCTTATAATCTCTCGTCTCCATAAATAACCCAGCAAGATTAGACCAAGCAACAGGAAGAGTAGGCTGAACATGGAGAGCCTCGACATAGCAACTGTATGCCTGCAGACAAGATTCATTTAAGATGTTTGAAACTTTAAACATTTTGCTAGGCACAACATAGTCCCAAAAGACAGTAGAACTGTCACATACTAGAGATACAATCATACATGTATACAACCACCACCTCTCCCCCATTCCCACCACCCTCCCCGGAAAGAAAAGATAACATATTCATGGTAAATATAGTAATAGTTTCCGATAAATGGAAGTGCCAGACTACTTTCTGAATCGATGATAGATCACAGTATGCCAGTATAATCGGAAAGTTTACATGCAAATAAGAGCATGCAAGAAATTGTATTCCAAGGGAAACAAATGAGACTCTTTGTCACATAGTGAACTGCTCATAATAGCAACACATGTGAAAGGAAAGACTTGAGCTACAGCTATTGTCTCTCACCTCCTGGACCTGGCCTTGGGCTTTCAACAGATTACCCAGTGTACAACGAGCATCAACCTTCGAAAGGAGACAATATGTCAGTAACAAGTTATCAGCAATACTCACATAAACTCACAATAGGAATCCAAGACATTTACCAGATTAGGATTCAATGCAAGAGCTTGTCGGCAGCATTGAGCTGCCTCGTTAACCCTTCCTTTCCGCATGTACGCATTGGCCAAATTGGACCACGCATCGGCAAAATTGGGTCGAAGCTACAACAAAAATACAGTAATATAAAAACAAGACAAGCCTGTGCTTCATGCAAAAAAAACAGGACACAATCAACATAGATAGACTCATGGACCTTACCTCAATGGCAACCAAGTAATAGCGGATAGCTAGATCTATATTCCCTTTCTCCTGCAGACAGGTAAACAACAAGTCAAAAGGACACAAATGCACAGAAACTCTGATTACAGCAAGTCTGTTTATAGACTTTTCTGAACGTTTTCATAAGTGAAGCTTTATCATGTAAAGCAATAAGTCTGAATATAAAGCCAACACTTTCACAGAAATTTAGCGAAGTACCTTCCACGCATTTGCCATGTTGCCATAACATTCAGCAAAATGAGGATCAATTCGGAGAGCTTCTTCATTCTTTGAAATGCAAGTATCGAAGTCATGCAGCTAAAAACAGTACAGAAAGAACTGTGAGGCAGTAGCTTCTAAGTACCAAAACAACAAAACCAATGAAAATGAATATGCCATATTCTGTCAAAAGATCGGCATAAGACCTGATAGTAAATTGCACCCGATAGCAAAAGATTATCTGTACGATGAGGATTTCTCTCAAACAAGATATTGCTGAGATCAAGTGCTTGCTTGTAGTTCCCAGCTTTGTACTTTTGGTGGGCAAGAGTCAGCAGCAGATTGTCATCAACTACAGGAATGAAAGAAAAGCATCCATTCAATAAAAAGTTGATCTAAATGCACTTGAGTAAAGATAACATACCCAATAGGATCCAATAAAAGATTCATCATCTCAAAAGAAAGATCCATATCACGATACCGAACACAAATTGATAAAAAAAATCCAGAAATATGGAGCTACGGACATGAAAATGGACATTATAGATCATCCACCCACTATTAACAAGTCTATAAAGATAAGTTTTTGACCATTTTGGAAATTTAACAAGTAATATCTATCTCCTCTTTCTATATAAATTTCAATGTTAAATCAAATTACTATGGCCCTATCACTATGGAACATAAGACTGTGAGTGATTTAATTGAATTAATTCCCCTCCCATCTCGATCACAAATTTGGGCAATTCCTAATGTACGCAAATTCATAATATCCTCCATCTAAACACACAAAACGGCTTAATAACTAATTTGCTCTAACTCATAAAATCCTCCAATTTTTATTTTATCTATATAATAAAATCCTCATTCCTCCCTAAAAACACACAAAGAATGCTTAATATAAATAACTGAGGCAAGCTAAACATAAGCAAATTCATGAGCATAAAAGACTTAAATACCACTAACAGCTGCGAAATCTCAAAAAAAAATTAGATACTGTACAATCGGTAGAATGAAAAAACAAAAACCGAAAATCTTCAAAAAAAAAAAAATACTGATTCTATATAACAGTAAGGTTTTACACGATTATTGATCACTCGTTGATTGACCGATAAATAAATAAATTGATTGAGAAGTTTCAATATCTTTTCCAGAGGATCACTTCACAAACCCTAACAACGGGCCAAAATCACCAAACTTGACAATACATTGTAAAATTAATACGAATTAGCAAATATTATGCAAAATCAACAAATATATTGTTAAAATTAACAAACATATAGTTAAATTTAACAAGCATACATCATGAAATTAGTAACATAATTAACGATTTGATAAAAAACACACCTTGGCAAGGATCAAGAGACTGAGAATTCTTCACATTCAAAGCCGAAGATAAAGGCAACTGTAACTGCTGCTGCAACTGAGGTAGTGGCTGAGATTGATGCTGATGTTCGGAATGAAAAACGAAAGAATCATTGCGATCGAGCGAAAACGGAACCCTAGCTACCTGCAATTGACGTTGAAACTGCTGCAAATTCTGCTGATGTTGCTGCAAATTCTGCTGTTGTTGAGAATTATGGTGCTGTGATTCCAAATTTTGTTGCTCATATTGCAGATGATCGTTCTGCAACAGCAACATTTTGATCTTTCAGTGCGAATTTCGAGAATTTTTCTCTCTACTCAAGAGAATTGAACTCTTGAAAGCCTTCGCCTACTTCGCTTCTTTCTCTCTATAAAAACCTTCTTTTCTGGAATGGTGAAAGTAGAGAGAGAAAAATGGCACAACAATGGTGATTTTTATTAATTTTTACGCGGAAAATCTCCCGCAATTTGACGAAGAGAATAAACCTAATTTACGCGGATTTCCTTTTCTTAATTATCTCGGACTTTTGCTTTTTATCTTGATGTTGCCAAATATTATAACCGAATTTTATTTATTGTGTGTGTTTTTTTTAAGTAAAATACGGAAAATGGAAGGTAAAAGAAAAAAATACAATTCGCAAGAAGATGATATTTAATTTTAATCCGATTTGATCTGGGAAAAATATACAATATATATATCTGATAGGATGGAGTTTACATAAAATTTATAGGATTACTATCATCTTATTATCCGATTTTCCGTCAAAAAAAAACTTAATATTAATATTTACATTATTTTTAGTTCAATTACTTTGATTTTAAATGTCATTTGCATAATATATTTTAACTCTCGTCAATTGAGAGAAATATGTTTGGGAAAAGAATAGTTACATAGATGTAAAAAAAATATTATTTTAAAATTATCGACTTTTGAAATTTTTTACTTATACAAGTGACGTATTAATCTTTGTTGAAATATGCCTAGAATTATCTGACGCTAGAATTAACCAACAGTAGGGTTTATGTAATTTAGTATATAGTTTTTGTTTTGGGTTCGGTTTAGGCTCATTATATTTAGGTCAATGAGAAGGGTATTATATAATCATATAATTAACTGCCTCTATGATTCTGTACTTTATACTCTCTCCTAAAATATAATATAAAGTTTTTCCTTTATATGTTGATGTAGTTAACGCCTAATAGCCTTAACAACCTAACACAATATTAGTAAATCACGTTAATTCATGTGTCAATTGTTATTCAATTTTTCATCGCTTTATTGCATTGGTTATACTTGTAACTATGTTCAAAGTTAAAACTATAGGACTCGTTTGCCAATTTGTCACTCTTATGTTGGTTAAACCAAATTTAATTTTGAAAGGATGTGTCCTCCTAATTACAAGTGGCGTGGGCCTATAATAGTTATTGGAAGGTTGCAATTAAAGTACAATGGACAAGAGTAGATTCTGGCACCATCTTCTAAAGTGGACACTATTTTCTTGAAAGAAACATGTTAAACAGAAGGCAGCTTGTTTCTTACGTGTAGTAAGTAGTTGGGTTTAGTGCATTTTGTCAAATGAACTAATGAAGACATGAAGTAATGAGATGACGTTTGTCGGGGAATCACCACTCCTCACATGTTTTTTTTAATATTTATATAAGTCATGAAGTCAATACAAAATACATATTAGAGGTGATCATGGGCAGATTCGGGCCTAAAATAAATGTCCATTGGCTGTACCAGGCCGGTTCAAAATTTGGGTCAAATTTTTGAACTCAAACCCGCTATTCGAGCCGGATCATACAGGTTTTTCATGCCAAAATCGGGTCGGGCCAACAAAATAGACTTAAAAGTCATTTTTGGTTTGTCCAAAGCTCGGCCCAAAGCAAAAAAATTTGGCCTGGTCCCGTGGGCCAGTCTGGAGTTGATCAACTCTAGTCTATATTAGTTGTCATGTTTGGAGAATGGAAATAAATAAGGGAAAAATCATTTATTGTGTTGTTTTTCGCCTTTTATATTACTTTTGAATTTTGACCATTAAACGATGAGTTTAGGTGAACATTGGATGAACTTCATAACTATAATGGGACTTCTAAATAATGAAAATTTGACAGTTAATATGGGACAAAGGTGGTTTTGAAGATTTGTGATCTCTTCAAAATCATGCTATAGATAAGAAAAATGTGCAAACTTACGTTTCAAACCACTAAATATTTAAATCTACAGAATAATATAAATTGCAAAGAACAATGCAGCAAACAATTGCTATTTCATATTATTGGGGATGCAACTTTCGAAAATCTCTTGATGTCATTCTGCTACGGGATAACAAGCTACAATTTGATACTTCCTATGTTTCCTAAATATCCTCCCACTTTTCAATTTTCATGCATGTTAATGTCAAACTTTGAGTACTAATAACTCTAGTTATGTATTTGTAAAAATTATTAAAGTAGATATTTATCAAATAGATATTAAAACGAATCTAAGAATATCCCACGTGACTATATTTGTCCTTCCATGTAAATCAATGAAATATGTCATAGTGGAGAGGATATTTCGGAACAGGAGAGTACTAAGGAGGAGATCGCGCCATATGTGATTTATTCCATCAAACAATGTTCAATTTATAGTGATAAGGTGGCTTGAAATACCTTTAAATGATATCTTTTATATCTTCTTATAGTATCTCAACCTATTTGAAGATATTTCACCCTACGAAATGCCTAAATATGTTAAAATCATTCTAACTCTTTTTAGAAACTTTGAAATTTAGTAAAAGATACTTAATGTATAGCTCTAAAATGGCTTAGACTTAAAATATATAGTTTATAGTTTTTCATAATATATTAACACAATATATACTTAATGTATAGCTCTAAAATGGCTTGGAAGATAAGATAAAAGATGAATATTATATCTTGAAATATATAGCTTACGTTATGTAATAATTATTATGCATGGAATAATTATAGGTGGATGTCCAACCTTTTGTATTACCTAACTTTTAACATCCCCTCATGACTTTTCGCATTACGTAACTCTAGACTCTCCCATTATTGTGTATATATATATATACCCCATGAGGTGAATAATACGATTATCTTCTCCCTCATCTTTCTTCTCAATACTCTATAATCCTCTCAATTTTATAACAGTTAATAGTTTTTCATAATATATTTACACATTTAAAATACTCCATTGCAAGCCCGTCGATCTGGTGTGCAAGATGCCCTATTGCACAGGGCCCCAAATCAGAAAAAATAAAAGGGCCCCAAAAAGCTACTAACTGTTTATTAATTCAACGAAAGTTGAGTAAAGGAATCCCTTGTAGTATCCGAAATTTCTTACGCAGCCACGCGGCCCACGCCCCTTCCCAAAAGTCAAAACCTATACTAATTGGTCTAATTTTCTCTCTGCAGATGTACTGTAGCTTCCTTCTTTATTGCTATTTTGTTTGTTCATATTCTACCTTCCATCTTTATTGCTCTTCTCCATCAAGGCACATTAATATTTTATCAAGTTACCAAAAATAAATCAATAACCTAATTACTTTCTCCGTCCCATAATATAGTGCTTGCATTCCTCTTTGGGTGTCCCAAAATATTGTGCCTATTTCTTTTTTATCAATTTGTTTGGACTAAATTATCCTTCATTTCTACCTAAAACTTTCCAAAATACCCCTACTTTCTTTTAAAATATGTGTCCCTATTTATTGTTTTACACCATTCCAAGGTATATTTATTGCTCTTTCATTTTATTTTAAAGAAAAAAGAAGAAAAAAACTAGTTCCAAGACAAAAATACCCAATAAACATTTACTTAAATATATATTTTTGTGAAATCTTAAAACTCTTCTATTTTCCTTAATTCTTGTGAAAAATGAGAAGTGAGCGTACTATTTATTCTTCTTTCTCGCCATGGAAAATTATATCAGCTCTTTTCAATGGCATATTTGTTTCCCAAATTTAGTTTGTTATCTATCAACAATGGCGCAGTGTTCTTGTTGACGCCGGAAAAGTTAGGGCTTTTAAGGTTGATAACGAGTTTCGAACTTAACTCGGTATTTTAATTCACCGAGTTTTTATTTTCCTTTTCTTCGATGTATTCACACTGCTTCTCAAGTTATTATTGCATTATGCTCTTCCTCTAGTCGTGGGTCGAATGATTCTCTCTCCAATTTGAACCCTCTAAAGTCAAGGTATATTGTTATTCATTGATCAATCATCATCAATTCATGCTCACTAATGAGTGTTTGTAACTTTGTCTGATCCAGCAAAATTGAATGGTGGATATGAATGTATGATTGATTATGTTGGTTATCATAGAATTGGATAACTATGAATGATTAACTTTTTCTAATGGCTTATATTTAAAATTTTCGTTTCATATATGAGTATAACGTGTATAGTTATCTGAATGATTGAGTTTGTAAAATTGTAATTGTGAATAATCATGACTATGTGTTTAGTTTTAGGGGAGACTTTGGATTTCGAAATATCCATTGTTTATAAACTGAATATTAAGGATTTGAAGTTTGTACAATTATTTAAAAAATTAAGGGCCCAATCTTGAATTTTAGAACAGGCCCTATAATCTTCGAAACGGCCCTGCTCCATCGTATAAAAATATATATGATTTTGGTGTCTACAATTTTAATTTATTTGTTTCAAATCTGTGTTCCAAGTATTGGCTTTTATCCCTTTCTAATTTTGAATTCGTGAAATCCACTTTCAATTCCTCCTTCATTTTGTATCGCTATTTATTGATCATCTTTACAAGTTGAATTTCTTAACATACAACAACAATCTGAAATATTCAACTAAAATCACTCCCATATGATATGGCATCATCTTTTTTCTACACATCTTGCTCTTCATATATGTCGTGCGATTCATAAACCGTCTGGTTTATCTTTGCAGGGATTATCCGTTTGAATAATGACTAAAGGTTGTTTTCCATCATATTTATATGTTATCTTTGAGAACGAGGAGTTGAATAATGTTTTTATTGTGTGTTTTATACTATTACGTGTTTCAGTTATGATAAAAAGCAAGTGTGATAAACGTCTCAAATTATTCGAAGATCAGCAGTGCATTGCATCTTTGGGTTTGATTTATAGTAGACGATGGAAAAAATATAAGTGGGAGAGTTGGTTGAAATCTCTCAGTGAGTAGGTACTTGGCATTGATGTGCAAGCTAATTCTGGAAGTTCAAAAAAATAATGATTGCAGAGTTGCAGTCGTAAAGATGTTTGTTAGTCGATTTGTATCTATGGCTTAAAGCTTCATTTGGTAAATGGACATGAACAACACTAAAATTTGTTCCATTATCTATATTCAATATCTACTTGAAGTTTATATTATGGTTTATTATATTGTTATGATTGTTATGTTAAGGAGTAGTTTGTATTAGTAGGTAGTTTTTATTAACTTTGTAATATAAATAGCAAGTATTGTAATGATTCTCATTAACGTACACTTCAATAGTAAACTTCTAATTTTACATAAATATCTCTCTTTCGACTATATTTGCAGAGTGATACATATTGAATAAGTAATTCAAAAGTCACAACTTACTTTAATTAGTGTGTAATAAATGGGCAATATATTATTCCACCCTTTACAGCTTTTCATGTGCCTAAGCTGTTGGTATATCCTTCAGTTACTTTTGTGATTTGCTATATAATGTTTGCTGTAACTTTATGCAAAGTAAGAAGAACTGAAATAACAAAACAAGGCAAGCTACTCATAGCCTTTATATTTCCTCTTAGTTCAATATAATATAGTAGCAATATTTCTTCTCCCAACAATCTTGGTATCAGTGCATATTACCAGGTTTTGGTCCAAATAAAATACAAGAGGAAAGAGTAAAGTTAGTGAGAGAAAACCAAAGTCTTGTTTTGACATTCACTCTGCAACTCATCCCCTTCACCCGTAAAACAAAAAAAAAAAAAAACCAGAAACACTTACCCACATAAATTGGAGTCCCAAAATGGCAGTAAATGGAACCAATGCATCCTCTCAACCGTTAATTCCTATTTTCAAAGGTGAAAAATATCATCTTTGGAGTCTTAAAATGAAGACTCTGTTTAAATCCCAAGAATTATGGGAGATGGTGGAGACCGGTTATGCAGAACCGGACCCGGCACCGGCCACACCGGATCAACAGCTGAAGGAGAACCGTAAGAAAGATGCCAAGGCATTGTTCTTCATTCAATCAGCATTAGATGACGAAATTTTTCCACGAATTACGTCAGCCACCAATGCTCGTGAAGCATGGGAGATGCTCAAACAAGAGTACTTGGGCGATCAAAGAGTAATTAAGGTGCGGTTGCAAACTCTTCGCCGAGATTTTGCGGAATTAACAATGGGAGACAAGGAATCAATTCAGACCTACTTGGGTAGAGTTACTGCAATTGTAGGTCAAATGAAATCATATGGTGAAAATATGAGTAATGAAACCGTGGTAAGTAAGGTACTAAGGAGCTTGAATCCAAATTGGGATCATATTGTTCCTGCAATTGAAGAATCAAAGGATTTGACCTCTTATACCTTTGATGAATTAATGGGCACCTTGTTAGCTCATGAAAGTAGAGTAAGAAAAAATGAGGTTAAGGTTGAAGAGAAGGCATTTCAAGTGAAGGGGGAATCATCAAATAAGTGTCCTACAGAAAATTCAGCAGGTCGAGGACATGGCAGAGGTGGTTTTCGTGGAAGAAGTGGCTTCCGTGGTCGAGGTCGCGGTGGAAGAAGTCGAGGACGTTTTAACGAATGGCGTCCACACAAAAGCATAACACAATGCCAATATTGCAAGAAATTTGGGCATAAAGATACAGAATGTTGGAGCAAGCAGAAGGATGATCAAAAGGCCAACTATACAGAAAAAGTAGAAGAGGAAAGTAAGTTATTCATGGCACACACTCATGTTCATGATGCTGCTAGTGACGTGTGGTTCGTTGATAGCGGATGCTCGAATCATATGTCTGGATCAAGGTCTTTATTCAGAGATCTTGATGAGTCCCATAAGAGTGAAGTAAGGCTTGGAGATGATAATCAGGTGCAAGTAAAAGGGAAAGGTACAATTGCCATCAAAACTTTTCAAGGTGATGTTAAACTTCTTCACAATGTTCAGTATGTGCCTAGTTTAGCTCACAATCTGCTGAGTGTTGGTCAATTGATAAAGAGTGGATATTCTGTGGTCTTTGAAGGTGAATTTTGTATTATTTGTGATAAAAAATCTGGGCAACAAATTGCTAATATCAAAATGTCACAGAATAAACTGTTTCCACTAGATATCTCAAACGACTTAAATAGAGTCTTGCTTGCTAAGGAGAGTATTGAGGCTAAGCTATGGCATTTACGTTATGGTCATCTTAATGTGAAGGGGTTAAAACTCCTAAGCAACAGGGAGATGGTGGTTGGTCTGCCAAAGATTGGTGAAACTGTATTTTGTGAAGGATGTGTTTATGGGAAGCATCATAGAGCACCATTTCCCAGTGGAAAGTCATGGAGGGCTTCTAATTCCCTTGATCTTGTGCATGCCGATTTATGTGGTCCAATGAGAACAGAGTCAATTGGTGGCAGTCGCTATTTCTTATTGTTCACTGATGACTATACTCGTATGAGTTGGGTTTATTTCTTGAAGTTCAAATCTGAAACGTTTGAATGCTTCAAGAAATTCAAAGCTTTGGTAGAAAATGAAAGTGATAGGCGCATCAAGGCACTTCGAACAGACCGTGGTGGTGAATTTTCATCTAAACCGTTCACCAACTTCTGTGAAGATCACGGCATTCGTAGAGAACTCACAGCAGCATATACACCCCAACAAAATGGTGTGGCTGAGCGAAAAAATAGAACGGTGGTTGAAATGGCTAGGAGTATGTTGAAGGCAAAAGAGTTACCAAATCAGTTTTGGGACAAGCAGTTGCCACAGCAGTGTACATTCTGAATATTTCTCCACAAGGGCAGTTATGCATCAGACACCCTATGAAGCATGGAGAGGTAAAAAACCTCAGGTTAGTCACTTACGGATTTTCGGTTGTATAGCATATGCTTTAATCCCCTCTCACTTGCGCCACAAACTTGATAGTAAATCTGAAAAATGCATATTTGTTGGCTATAGTAGTGAGTCCAAAGCATATAAATTATATAACCCAGTCAGTGGTAAGGTGATCACAAGCAGGGATGTTAAGTTTGATGAAGAAGGAAAGTGGAGTTGGAATACAGAAAGCCATACTCCATCTGCAATCCCGTTATATCCAGTGGCAAAACAAGGTGAACTTGAACTGAATAATAGCGTCAGCTCACCATCTTCTAACTCAATTCCACCTGGCAGTCCATCAATTGGTGCTCATTCACCATCTTCAAGCTCTTCCTCTGAAACACCTCCAAGAAAGTTCCGTCCATTAAGCGAGATATATGCCTCATGTTCATTTGCTTTATATATGTCTGATCCTACTTGCTATGAAGATGCTGCTGAAAATCAAGTTTGGCAAAATGCTATGGAAGAAGAAATGGCAGCCATACGCAAGAATGAAACTTGGGAGATAGTTGATAAACCTGAAAACAAGAATGTCATAGGGCTAAAATGGGTGTTCAGAACAAAATACAATGCAGATGGAAGTATCCAAAAGCACAAAGCTCGACTTGTTGCCAAGGGATACTCACAGCAAGAAGGTATAGATTTTGAGGAGACCTTTTCTCCAGTGGCCCGCTTTGAAACTGTAAGAGTTTTTCTTGCATTGGCTGCACAATTACAATATCCTGTTTACCAATTTGATGTGAAGTCAGCTTTTCTCAATGGAGATTTAGAGGAAGAAGTTTATGTAGATCAACCGGAAGGCTTTGTTGTTAGTGGCAATGAACACAAGGTCTATCGGTTGAAGAAAGCTCTTTATGGGCTAAAACAAGCACCGCGAGCATGGTATAGCAAAATTGATTCTTTCTTTCTGAAGAATGGTTTTTCAAGAAGCGAGAATGAACCCACTCTTTACTTGAAGCAGCAAGGTGTTGGAGATTTTTTGGTGGTATGTCTCTATGTGGATGATATGATCTATATGGGATCTTCACAATCACTTGTTAATGATTTCAAGTCTTGTATGATGAAAAACTTTGAGATGTCAGATTTGGGTCTATTGCAATACTTCTTAGGACTTGAGATAAAGCAAGTTGAAGATGGTATTTTTGTTTCGCAAGGAAAATATGCATCTGATTTATTGAAGAGATTTAATATGACAAACAGTGAAGTGACAACTACTCCAATGAACCTAAATGAAAAATTACAGCGAAACGACGGAACACAACAAGCTGATGCTAGATTGTTTAGAAGTCTTGTTGGTGGTTTAAACTACTTGACAAACACAAGGCCTGACATTGCTTTCTCCGTAAGTGTCGTGTCCAGGTATATGCATAACCCAACTCGACAACATCTCGGTGCTGCAAAAAGGAATCTTCGGTATATTGCTGGAACTGCAAACTTTGGCATATGGTATACCAAAGTCGCGAATTTCAAGCTCGTTGGGTTTACCGATAGCGACTGGGCAGGTTGTTTAGATGATCGCAAGAGCACTTCCGGTAATGTCTTTAGTCTTGGTTCGGGTGCATTGACATGGAGTTCAAAGAAACAAGAAACAGTAGCTCTGTCATCTTCCGAAGCAGAGTATACAGCAGCAAATTCAGCAGCCCGGCAAGCTCTATGGCTTAGAAAGCTACTTGCAGATTTTGGTTATGAACAAATGGAGGCTACTAAAATGTTTTGTGACAATAGGTCTGCTATTGCAATGAGCAAGAATCCAGCATTTCATGCTAGAACTAAGCACATTGACGTTCAACACCACTTCATACGCAAGCTGGTAGCTGATGGCAGAATTGAGTTGGAATTTTGTGGAACAAATGAACAGACTGCAGACATCTTCACAAAGTCACTTTCACAAGCGAAGCATCAGTTCTTTGTTTCCAAGCTAGGAGTTAGTGATTTTGAATCAAGGGGGAGTATTGAATAAGTAATTCAAAAGTCACAACTTACTTTAATTAGTGTGTAATAAATGGGCAATATATTATTCCACCCTTTACAGCTTTTCATGTGCCTAAGCTGTTGGTATATCCTTCAGTTACTTTTGTGATTTGCTATATAATGTTTGCTGTAACTTTATGCAAAGTAAGAAGAACTGAAATAACAAAACAAGGCAAGCTACTCATAGCCTTTATATTTCCTCTTAGTTCAATATAATATAGTAGCAATATTTCTTCTTCCCAACAATACATTACATTGATCAACATGTAACGATCTAGTCTGATGTGAAAAACAAATATTGATAATTTCATTTTTCCAGAGTATTGATAGAATGATAGGGTGCGCAAGTGTGCAATGGTGGAAAAGAATAGCAATGCCTATTGATCCTAGTTCAAGATTTGGGGTAACGTCGTATAAATGATAAATATGAACAAAATATACAAACTGGATCTGATTAAGAAAGTTTTTATAACTTGAACATGAGTACAACGTGTACGAGACCCTGCTAACAACTCACAACATTTGCTGCTCAGGTTGAAAACATTCCTTTTCTGAACAATATTTGATAATGAAAATGTGATTAAGGACTGTTGTTCATATACTTATACAAGTGATATATAGCACACACATATCACAACGAACACGTTGGTTTGTGGCAAGGAATAGGTTAACACATAGTGATCAGGTTTCATGCTTTTGCTGTCAATTGCCATTGACATCGACTTTTGTTCTGACAACATTTTCTGCACAGAAGATAAAAGATTAACTGGTGAGACGTGCATCACAACGAAATAGAACGAAATAGCAGCTAGTGTTACACTTACAGTTGATCGAACTTGCTCAAGTTTATTCATCTTTGCAAATATGTTGTTGTAGAAGTGAACAAGCTGTATGTATGCCTGTGCTATTCTGTAGAGTGCCTTCACGTTGTTGCTATCAAGTTCCAGCACTTTGGTGCAAAGCTTTGCAGCCTGCTAGTAGTCCTTCAGCTTCAGCTTCAGCTTACAGGCAGCATTGTTAAGGTTACATGTGACTTTTAATCCCTTTGCTTGCTTCTTCTCGTCATCACTGAATGTCGAATCATACTCCACAAATTTACAGCCTGCCGAAGAAAATAAACTCGATGAAGATAAACTCGAAACAAGTATGAATTCATATACCTATATATCACTAACATGACGGTCTATCTCTGTCCCCGAAAGCATCTGTAGTTTTACAAATGAAACAATATTCATTAATTATGCATACAACTAACAAATTCCAGCATTGTAATTATTCGTCTTAGGATGAACTTACACTGTGGTTTCACTGTCAAAATAACCTTCTCTCCCGTTTTCATTGTCTTCACAGCTTTTGCCAATGCAGGAAAGAAACAACCTGCACAACAACACATAGATTGAGTATCATCCCAGAGTTCACCCTTCCCCGATATTAAGGTGACCCAGTTAGCATAAGAGATTAGTACTTATTACGAGATTATTCATGATCAAGGAGAGGGGAAACTACAATTGATGGTTGTCTATTTTGTCATTGGGCTATTTTTCCGGTTCACAAAATAATGCACGTAAATCGAGATATTTCTGGAATGCAAATTATTTCGGAAAAAAATATCCCTGTTAAGGTTTTGGGGTCATTTTAGTTCTTTATGGGTCAAATTTGAAGTCCGAATTTACAAAAAACGATTAGAGTCGCCTCAATTTGCGTTCCAAAAACTAGAGGTGGCAAACGGGTCATACGAGACGGGTCATGATCGGGTCAACTTTGTGCTCGGATTACGACCGATTCGGGTTCGTTCGGGTACGGGTTCATATCGGGTCTATGAGGTTTCATGTCATACCAAATCGGGTTAGATCGAGATTACAATCTCGCAAACAAATAAAACACATATAAGATAATGAGAGTGAATTAAATAAGAGAACGTATTGTGTCGGACTCGTCCGACCATAATCTTGGTCGGACGATTTTCAGGTGGTTCCAATTTTTTTTCAGGTAGTCTTCATTTTGTTTTCAGTTAGTCTTCTTTGTTTTTCAGTTGGTTTTTGTGCTTTACTTGGGTTTCAGTTGGTATTTATTCTTTTTCAGGTAGTTTTCATTTTTCTTCAGGTAGTCTTCATTTTATTTCAGTTAGTCCAACTGAAAAAACAAAGTCCAACTGAAAGAAAACAAAGTCCAACTGAAAACAAAGTCCAACTAAAAGAAACAAAAGTCCAACTGAAAGAAAACAAAGTCCAACTGAAAGAAAACAAAGTCCAACTGAAAAGAAAACAAAGTCCAACTGAAAGAAAACAAAGTCCAACTGAAAGAAAACAAAGTCCAACTGAAAGAAAACAAAGTCCAACTGAAAGAAAACAAAGTTCAACTGAAAGAAAACAAAATTCAACTGAAAAGAAAACAAAACATTAACCTCTGCTTTCCTCTCACTTTCTCCTTCTGATTTCTTTCTTCTAGATGAAAATACCTAGACTAGTCTTCCAAAATCATACCTAATGCTGCATTTATCACCCTTTCCCGGCAGAACGGGAGACAAAAGGCAAATGGCCACTTTGCAGCACTTCACACATCTACAAAAATGGCGTCCGCTTGTGTAAATAACATACCCAAACCAACCACTCAAGCTATGGCTGGTTAACTCCGAGATTATCTCTAAGCCGAGAATACAAAGATGATGATTCTAAACACTCGAAATCTAAATCTAAAGAATCTTCTTCACCCAAAGATACTGGAGATTTCGAGTTCCGTCTTGGAGATAACCTTGGAAGTTACAAGATGACAGCCGCGAGGGTGAGGAGAGAGAGTGATGGTCTTCTGGGCCCACTTAGGTGTAGTCGACGCCATTGAAGTAGAAGAAGTGGTGTCGATGGTAGGACTATGAACAGCTCGTATTCGATGAGATGATAGAAGCGGCTTCGTCCGACGAAACATATTGGGTCAGACGGTCTGACCCAATACTTTCACATTAAATAATTAATGGACAATGGCTAAATCATATTAGTATTTCATGATATATTTTCTTTAAATTTGTTTAAAAAGTAACTAATATAACAACTTTTCGGGTCGAGTTCGGGTTGTGGTCAACATTATTGGGTCAATTCGTGTCGGGTAGATTCGGGGTCGGGTCATATTCGGGTCTATTTTAAGTCAGGTTCAGGTTATTTTGGGTTTCGAATTTATTTCGGGTCGCTATTTTAGGCGAAAAAACTGGTTTCGGGTTGGGTCAACAGGTGCGAGTCTCTTTTGCCGACTATACCAAAAACATCTCAATTTGCATCCATTGATGTAACAATTAGATTTAACGGAAAAAATCACATTTGAAAATCAATAAGAGTTATCTTTGAAAAACCGAAAAACTACAAGGTTAACCATGAGAATTTTCCAAATGGCTTTATCACTTCCTTGGCGCCCAAAGTTTAAACACTGCACTTCTAAGTCCTAACATCATTTCTTTCTCCCTCTCACTTTCTCATCGCCATTTTTTCACAAAAATCGCAGAAAATGTACAACTACGAAACAAATTTCTCAGCAAATTCAATTCCAGAATCTTCAAATCCTCCATTATCATCATCTTCATCTTCATCATGTAATCAAGGTCATCGTTCTTCTCTCATCCTCGAAACCGAAGAAGGAGGTTGCATTTGCTTGCTTTGCTTCACAAACCTAATCTCAAACCCTAATTCTCCTACTTTTCATGTCTCTTACGCTTTCTCTCAGCTATCTCATGCTGTTTCTCAACCATCTTTTCTCTCTCCTCTTCTTTCTTACCATTTTCATCTCATTCTCTCTCCTCTCGTTCACTCTCTTTCCTCCTTCGATGACGAACAAATATGTCGACAAGTCAATGATCTTGTGTCCGATCTCTCTGATGTTGGTGGTTTTTCGGTTTCCGCTGATTTTGTATCCAGAATTGCTGATGTTTTATCCTCAGGTGAATTCTGTTGGAGCCGACGTCAATTTTACTTGGTGAGTATTTGAGTCAATTTCTGTGTGTGTGAGAGTTGAATTTCGATGAATTAGGTTTGGAATTTTTTGTTTTATTTGGTTGATTTGATGTTAATGTTGTGATTTTGAAGAATTCATCTGTGAAGTTGTATGACAGATCATTTATTAGGAAAATTATTTGAGAATTGTGGTTTCATGCTTTGATGGTACTTGGTAGTATTTTGGGAACTTGATTGATGGAGTTATAAGAGTTGAATTTCGATGCAATTTTGTGTTTTATTTGGTTGATTTGATGTTAATGTTGTGAAAAATTCATCTGTGAAGTTGTATGACATATCATTTAGTAGGAAAATAGGTAAGAACTGCGGTTTCATACTTTGATGGTAGTATTTGGAAACTTGATTGATGGAGTTGTAAGAGCTGAATTTTGATGATTAGGTTTGGGAGTTCGTGTTTTATTTGGTCAATTTGATGTGTATGTTGTGAAAAATTCATCTGTGAAGTTGTATGACATATCATTTAGTAGGAAAATATTTTAGAACTGCGGTTTCCTACTTTGATGGTACTATTTGGAAACTTGATTGATGGAGTTGTTAGAGTGAATTCTGATGAATTAAGTTTGGAATTTTGTGTTTTGTTAGGTTGATTTGATGTTAATGTTGTGAAGAATTCATCTGTGAAGTTGTATGACAGAATTTATGAGAAAAATATATAAGAAATGTGGTTTCATATTTTGATGGTAGTATTTGGAAATTTGATTGATGGAGTTGTGTGAAATAGGTTTCAACATGTCCATTAGCTGCATATAATGTGAAGTAAATCCAAATCAGCCCCATTAATTCTTCTATAACCAGCATTTCAATTTTCAAGTTTACATGCTGTTCTGCATAGCATTTCCTTGCTGTTTCACTTAACCCCCTTCCCTCCCCAGTTGATTAATCTTGGAAGAGTCACTTTTTGTTGAAAGAACACCTGGAGTTGGACTCGCTGATTTTTTTTTTTTTTTCCATTTTTCATTATAAATGTAGCTACATTGTCTGGGAGTTCTTTTGACACGTCAAACAGATACTTATGGTTGTATCAAAGATAAAACTGTATTGATCAACAACCTAGTGACCGGTCTTCAGTTTCCAAGGTACCAGCTAGAGAAAAACTCTGTGCAGTTTATCTATTGAGTACAGATGACGATCTCTTTACTGGGTTTATCTTTTGTCGACACAAATGCAGTGAAGAAATGCGAGGGGAGATTATGTTTGTCTTATACAAGATATGTATCCTCCAGTATTCCAGTAAAGACGAGGAAGGTGCTGATATATTGCTTGAGTATTGTCCCATGATCTTGCAGTTATCATTGGATGCACTTATGAAGATTCAAAGGGATGATGTTCGCTTGAACTGTTTAGGTTTGTCACTAATTTCTAAAACTACATGTACATTATACAGTAGCCTTTCAGCTGGGATCACTCTGCAAGACTGTAACACTTGCAGAACAATGTTGCAAGGTCAATATTAAGAGATGCCTTAATGTGTTTTTGGGCTAGAGGATCTTGACATTGAGAGTCTAACCTTTTAGTTGCTCAAGCCACATAGAGATTGTCTTAAGCGTCCACATGATCCTGGCAATGTAAAATGGTATAGTCTTCAGCTGCTCAAACATTAAATCACTACTTGAGCTTAAGAGAAGGTTCAAAATGGAATGAATGTTGGGAAGCACTTAAAAGAAGAATAAGTTAGAAACCTTTTCTTGGTTTGTTATTGGGAAGTTAATTGGGGGATCATATCTGTTCTTGTTCATTGATTCGGGGACATTCAGGTTATTGATATCTCATTGGTTGGCTTTAGATATATTCGAAGATGAAAGAATCCGGAAATCACATGGAAGAGAAAGATGGCAAGAAGCACTTTGTATTTGTATTGCATTTTCAGACTAAAATAATGGTTGGTTTACCTGTGTAGCCCTTTTAAAGGTGTTGGGACAAAGAGGATTCCTTGCAAGAACATTTTCAAGTGAAGTCAACATGGATACCTGCGAAGCTGATGACTATTCTCAAACCTCCAACGGTGAAGCTAATGGCAGTTCTATGAGTAGATTATTTGCCGAGGCTATAAAGTCTCCATTGCTCTCCCCTGATATTCAAGTTCAAACTTCTACACTAGACCTCATCGTAAATTGTTTGACATGTGGGGATTGCTCACTCAAGCAGATTCAAGTCTTGGTGGAAGAAAATCTTGCAGACTACATCTTTGAAATACTGAGGCTCTCAGGTAATTAGTTGCTCACGATACTTTTAGATACTATACCACCTCAAGCTATGCTTCATCAAAATTGCTTACTACTATAACATTAAGCCATTAAGGGTGTGTTTAGGACATTATGTTACATGTATCAGTTATGCTTTGTACAATATTTTATCCACACATCTCGCCCTTTCAAATCATGTACCTGTGGTTATTGGCAACTACTTTTATCCCTGGGAACATTCTAGCATGCGTTTTTCTGTAGGATGGATATGCTGAAGTTCATAACTATATACTTAAACATATTCTACGTTGCACAGATAATAAAGATCAAATTGTTAGCTCTTGCGTACAAGTTCTTAATCTCTTATCAACGGCCGAAGACACCTTCACGCAAAGGCTTTCCCTTGGGTTCTCTACTTTAGTCTCTGTTCTGCCTGGGGTAGTTGAAGTACCTTTTCATCCTATTCAGCCTCAGATGCTAAAGCTCGTATTGGATGGCATCTCTACTTCCCCTGGAGTAGTATCTGCGAAACTTGTTGAAGCAATAAGTAGTTCCTTGGCGCTAATGCTAAAGAGATACACTACTGGAGAGATGGGTATGCTTCCTGAAACATTTAGTACCATCTGTTCCATTCTTGTTGCTCTTGTGAAATCTCCTTCTGCTAGTGGAGCTTCAATACTGATGGCTACTGTATCAGAAGCATCAAGACATGCATTATTGGCCTCATTGAGCATAATTGACCTTAGTAGTTGCCAACTTCTGCATTCTTTATCTCTGCTGAAAGAAGCATACTCGTTTAGTCAGAAAATCAGCTCCACAAGTAACAGTCCAGAGATGCAACTGAGGAATTCTGTTATAGAAATATGCCAAAATCACATATTACCCTGGTTTACAACAGAAATTAATGGATTAGAAGAGGAAAGTGTTTTGGGAATATTGGAGACCTTGCACATTATATTGTCACAAGCTCATGATACTCAAGCCTTGCGACTCACACATGCTCTACTTTCGAATTCTTGGTTCAGCTTGTCTTTCAGATGTTTAGGTCTTTACCCAAGTGAGATTATGAGATTGAGGGTGTATCTGATGTTGAGTACAATTGTCGATAATCTTCTTGGAGATGATTCTGGTGGACCCATCCAAGCAGTTGCTTCTACTCTACCAACAGATCCTGTTGATCTTCTGTTTCTTCTTGGGCAGAAAAACAACTTCGAGCTGTCATCTTGCCAGACTGCTATACTGCAAATACTATATATCAGCTCATTATATGACGAAATGCAAGTATTTTACCGATTTGTATCTATCTGACTTGTTAATCACTGCATAATCCATATCTTTTTCCATATTAACATTTTCTGATTTTTTCCATTGTTGTCAGGGTCGCTGACAAGAAGCTAATTTTGACTTCACTGGAGCAATTTATGCTTGCCAATAGCAGCCACTTGCTTTTTGGATCTGCTGACTCAAATGTTATAATCTATTTGTTAAATCTTTATGCTCTATGTAGAAGCTTTGCGAAGACAAATTACCAAATCTGTTATAGTCCAGATGCAGAAAAGATTTTCTTCCAGCTGTTAGAGGAGCGAGATTGGGATTTATCATCTTGCAATATTCACCCGTCTTCTCTAAGATGGCTGTTTCAACAGGAGCAAATTACCAAATCCTTGTCTAGCCAGATCCTCAAACTCTGTCGAAATAGTGGCTCAAATGGGACTCTAGTGGACTCCAGTGTTCTTAATTTTCAGGATATTGCGCTTTTAGCCTCTGTAGGAGACAACCTTTTACCAAAAGTATTGGTCCTTTTGCTGAAACAGCATGTTGGGGTAGATATGTTGCTAGAGGATGTAATGTCATTGCTTCACTTCATATCATTAGTTATTAACGCCTTTCCGCATGCTTCAGATCAACTCTGCATGCATGGGATGGACAATGCAATTCAGAATCTGTGTTCAAATATGTTATGCTCTTCCTCACTTGAGAATGACATGATTGTTTCACGTTTTATCTTCATCATTTTATGTTCTGTGCAGTCTCAAACACTCTACTGTGATGAAGCTTGGCTTGCAGTTATCATGAAGGTAGTCAAGTCTATTTTATTTCAAGACTGTAATGCATTAAATTCTAGTTTCATCCACATGGAACTTTTTATATAAATTATGTATTCATCTAATTACCTTTTTTGCTCTGTTCAAGCAGTTATTGGATTCCTTTGCTTTAAGAATGAAGACTAATGGATGGACAGAAGAGCATCTCTTAGTACTTGGTGTCCTTTCATTGGTTTTGCATCATTCCACTCATGGTGCACTTGTAGAAACTGCAAAGTTCATACTTCTGAATTCTTCTTTAGCCCCCCTAATGCGAGCCACATTTGATGGGCTCTTTGTAAATGGATCCGCTTCAATCGAGCAAGAAGAGGAAACGGACACTGAGCAAGCCTTAGTATTTATACTGTTATTTAGCCACTTTTACCTAAGAAGGTAAGCAATGATGTGCAAAAAGCATCTTTAATCATCTTCTTTACGCCAAATTGCTAACTTTCTTAGCATTAGTTTGCAAGTCGTTCTACCAGGAAACATGGATTGGCAGAATTTTTTCTGTATACCAGAAAAGACGTGCACACTTCCTTCAATTGGAATCCTTTGCCAGGATGTATGCAGGTTCCTGCATTTTGGCTCATCCCTGGTCAAATTGGTTGCCTCGTATTGCCTAATTGAGTTGTTAAACGGAATCACTGATCAACAAAACGGTGTCAATTGCAGCATGGGGTATTTAAGGTCCATGGTTGCAATATTAGAAGGCCTAGTATTCCACCATGATCTGCGAATTGCCATGAACTCTGGCCTCTGCCTATCGATGATATTCAGTTGGGAAGTACCCACAAGCTTAGTGAGAAACAACAGCTGGTGCAGGACAATTGTAGAAGAACTAGCAAAATCTTTGGCTGCTCCATGTTCAGTGTCGACATCATTCATGAATCATCACAGGCCTGCAGTGTACATTACTATAGCGCTTTTAAGATCAAAGACTATTCCTTCATGGATGAATTCCGTGCTCAATGAAGCCTGTGTATCTGGTATAATTGAAAATCTCTCTCCTAACAACATAAGTGTTGAGGTGGTTCTCTTATTTCAACAGCTACTTCTGTCAGCTTACCTGAAGTCTGATCAAATTGCCAAAATAGATCATCTGCTTCAGGTAATTCTTGTCTTTAATATTGTGTCTTATGTGAACTTCTAATTGAGTTGGCTTTATAGCTAAATGGCTATTTGACTAATTAACACCTTATATATATTGACATTAATACCCTTACTAAAACCAAGTTGGGTTAAATACACGGGGTAATGTTGTCGATACACATGGTGTTAGATAAAAAAAACTAGTTAGTCATTTATACTTGGTTCTTTTGGCATTCATTATAATGTGTGGATTTGGTCTATTTTTTAGTTGCACCATTTGCTTTTTCACATTTGCCGAGATGCTTCTTTAAACGTCAATATCTCTTATTTGGTGTAAGTAAATATTATAAAAATTTAATATTTGGAATTCTCGCATTAAGATGAATCTAACAAGACCCCATCCGACTACGTTTTTTCTTATATAATGGTGCGAGATAACTTAACAAAGTTGGTTGATGAATAGTGGCATAAAAAAGACCATAAATGACCATTCATCAGATATTAACCATGGTTTTTCTGTAAGGGATGTTTTAAGTCCTTTTGTTCTTTGTTACTTTTACAGGGAACTATTAGGTGAGAAGAATTATCTAATGTGTTCTACACAAATAAGATTAAAATTCATTGAGGGAAATCTTATGAAACCAATATTGTTCTACATTATATATGTATTGCAGGCATGTCGAAGATGTATATGCATGGAAAATAATGAAGATGAATGCATAGAAGAGAATGGAAGGAAGGTAGTCACTATGTCGAGCGACATGGGAGAAGTTTGTGAGTTTCTACTTCAAATAATGTCTTCTGAATCACATCTGGATATCAATACTGGCGGACATCATGCTAAAGCTAACAGATTAATGGAAGAAACAGACTTGTTTTCTAGGCTTGCTGCGGGAAATAGAGAGGTTTGAGTAATGAGTGATAACGTATAAGTTAGACTTCATATAGAATTTATGGTCATGTTGGTGGGTTCATTATCATTATCCAATCAGTTGAGGTTATATGGTAGTAAATGTATATAAAAATACATTATAAAGATACGTGCTAGTGAGTAGCGACCTTAGTGCTTCATAGATCAGTTTTACTTTTTTATATGCTTCAAACGTTACACTTGTAATAATAAATTGTTGTAAATTAAATGCAACACTTTCTCTTTCGACAGATCTCTATCTCTTCATCTAAAAGCAAAGTTTTTTTTTTGAATTTTTATATCCCTCTCTTCTTCCTTAAGTGTGCCCAAATCACATGTTATATTCTATCCTAAACTAAGAGTAAGATTTTAAAATCTGCTAAGCTCGTAAACTCTCATGAGTTCTGGGTGGTCTTAGTAATTTTATACCGCGACAACTAATGTCGTCTTGTCTTATTGAGCTAATGGATATCTCATTCGAGATCGCGAAAATGTGATTTCTTCATAAACGTTTGGGCGCCTTTTGAGGACTCCCTCACTTGTTAAAAGGTAGTAGCAACAGGATCGAGAAATTTAATTCTTTTAACTCTTGAAAACTTTAAAGTGTAGCATCCTGCATCAAATCAGGGTTCACAAAATGCTACTCAGTGCTTATGGAAGAATAGATATATAGAACACTTCCTCTGTTTCAAACTCCACTTACAGGTGACTAAATTATAGAAGTATTAATTAAATTGAGACGTATAAAATGGAGTGGAAGAAATACTATATGTATTGGTCATAGAAACATAAGCCCAATATGAGTATATCTTCACTCTGTTCTGCAAATCATCTCTACGCAATAATTATCTGAACTAAATAATATAATAACACACCATCATGAGTACTTAGGCTTAATTACCCGCATATCGACACATCTTTTACAACCCCTAAACATGTGCAACTTAAACAAGCATTCTACAAATGGAAGAAAATCTAATCAACCAGGTCTCCATAGTTCTTTCTTGTCTTTCAATGGCCATATCCCTACCTAGCATTAACGGATGAACAGCAAAGAAACGGCACCCAATAACCTCTTCCCTTGGCCCTCCTCTTCTCCGTCTTGATGTTCACTGGGTATCTCGCAGGAGAATTCCATTCCTTTTCTGCGTCCTCCTTGGAAGACTCTTCCGGGGGGTTGTTAGTGCTAAGAATCACATTTTCTGTCTTAGAAAGCCCATTGTTTGCTACCGGTATTTCTTCTTTTGGAGGCACAGAAGTTGAGCTGTGACTATGATGAATTGGTGATTCTTCTCTACTTCTGGCAGTGGCTTCTCCCAAAAGGGTTTTTAAAGGAATATGGTGTTTTTCGGTACTCCAGTTAGTTACCTTAGCAATAATCTCCTCATTTTTCTTTCCTACATGAGCAACTGAGGAAGACGCAGAAGTCTGCAAGGTAGAGTTTTTCTGTTGCTGCTCCTCGAATGTCTGGATTTCAGATATGCCTTCCATTTTGTTAATTCCAGCATGTGATTCAACTGGTGTTTTACTCACAGAATGTTGAACCTCCATCACTGGTTTTGGCTCCAAGCTTGCATTTTCTTCTGCAGCTGATGCCTGGGAATGGTTTGATGCAGGGGTACCAGCGGCAGGTGGTGTGTCTGATAGGGCAGACATGACTGCATCTTCAGTCAAGAAAGAGCATAACAAAGTTAAATTCCCATGCAAATGGACTGAGAGGCAATACAATTCATGTTAATGAAAATAAGCATGATTGACATGCTGTTATGTTCCGCCCTATATATCAAGTATGAATAGGCAAATGCATCCAGAAGGGTACCATTGTCCAAAAAAGATGAGAGATACAAGTACATGAAAATCGCTTCTAGATCATTTACCTCCTCTGTTCTCATCTAATTGCTACATATGAAACTTAAACACAAGTTAAGGCAAAGGAAAAAGTACATCCAAGAGGTCCCGAATAGAATTTTATATATAATGTCATGTAAATCAGGTAAGAGCACAGTAATTTCATCCCAAAGAAGTTACTAAAAATGTGGGGTATGTAGCAATTGATGCTAAACCTCCAACGGAAGTATTAAAATAGATTTACCTGAGACAGATCCCCAATTGCCTTCCAGACTGTCAGTTTGGCTACTTGAATCCGGGATAACATCGAGTGCTGAAACAGCAACATGTTGCTTAATAATCCTGCCACCTTCAGCGACACCAGAAGCCTCCTCTGCAAGTCTTTTTGTGCAGCTGTCATCGACGGCAGCAGAACTTTGCAAAGAACATTGAGCATCTTCACCCATTTCTAAGGAATCACTTGGTATGATCTTAGATGTCGAAACGGGAACATCATCAAATTTCAGGATACCACCTGGACCATCTTCACCTATGCACTGTGCTTCCCTTCCTGGACTACCACCGGTGCTCTCCATCATTGGTAGTGAATGATCTACCATCAGCTCTCCAGGATCCGCCATATTAATAGACTTACCATGATTACTGATTCTCTCTGGCTCAAGTGGCTCATGAATGACGTCATGAGACCCAGCGGCACCCAAGCCACAACCAGGTGCAATTTCAGCATTAATAGCCTCATTTTCTTCACCTCCACTCCTCGACTTAATTTCTTCCAATTGAGTTTGTATTACTTCAGTGTTCCTACCAATACCTGTAACATTGCTATCCTGACTGTTGTTGACAGCACACTCAGCCAATAAAGAACTTCCAGACAACTCTTTCCCTGACTCTTCACGTTCATCAGTTTCTTGTAGAATTAGATGCTCTGTGTTACTTTGAACACTGTTACTTTTGTTATGGGCTCCATTCCAGATAAAATCCACATTCTCAGCAGCATTAGCAGTAGCACCTTCTGGAGAGACATTTTCCAACGATACAATGGGTTTTTGCTCTTCAGCACAGCTAGCATCTTTCGTATTTTCAGTCTTGAAGTCTGTAACCACTTCACTCCTGATTTTGCTGATGTCACCAACAGAAGCCTCAACATCAGGTATTTGACCTGGCTCCCCAATGTTTTGTTCAACTATAGATTGTGTCCCAACTTCCTGCTTAAGCTTATTCTCTATGGCGTCAACATCCGTAAGGACGTCATCTTCAGCACGAAATTTCTTACTATCACCGGAGCAGATCTCTGCAGTATGAGCTATACCTTCAGTTTCCGAAACAGAGCCTGGGGCCTTATGTGTGTTAATTATCTCTCTGTTGTTGTCTAAATCTTCAACTACTATCTCAGGATTCTTATGCAAAGGTAAAGCTGAAGCATCAGGAACAGCTAAAACGAGGACATCGTCATTAGCTCCAGTCTTTGAGTCACAATCCTCCATCAAATCACTTGACTTGCTTGTGCTCCCATTTAAAGGATCAACAGCTTCAACGGGATGCTCTAGGGAACAGGAGTTTTGAGAGAATTCAATATTGTTTTCAGAACCAGTAGTTTCCAACCCTGTAAACTTCGCTATTTTACCTGTAGAGACGGGACCTAGATTTTCTTCATTGGCTCTCAGATATGAAATATCTTCTGATGCTTTCCCAGTTATCTCATTTTCTGAGGTCCTAATTTCCAGTATCTCCTTACTCTGAACAAAATCTTTACTTTCATCCGCGTCCTCATTTTCTACTGTAACTGAAGCAGAGACCAGAGTGGGACCAGTGATGCAGCTGGAGATGTGATCCTGGGATAAACTACCAGCTTCTACCCTGTCATTTTCACCTTCCAAGTTTTGTACAGTCTCAAAATGAGTCTGACTGTCCTTGAGAGTTAAACTAGGTGTACTTAAGTTATCTGCATTAAAATAAAAAGAATAACTTAAACTATTTCATGAGCAAGAACTGGCAGCCACACTGAACAAAAAAAATGAGAAAATGAAAGAAATTGCTAGCTGTAAACAATCACTTCATTACCAAAACAGTGATAGGATGTTATCCCAACAAATATACATTGATCCTCAACTCCTATGCACTTAGTAAATCAATCAATTTATGTGATTCCATCAGAAAACCCCTCGCTCACAACAGGAGAACAGTCAATGACTTCCAGAAAACATCAAGCGTGACTCACTACGATTTTCAACATGAACAGAAGCATGTTATTAAATTCCTCCCAAGTTAAATGCTTAGACCAAAATTTCCTCCCAGTAAGTAGAAATAAATCAATTGAACTAAGCACAAAAGGGAAATAACCAGCTCTTCCATATCTATTGTAAGATCCTGATTTTGGCATGGCATAGATTCCATTCCTCTCAAACAGAGGATGGATGTCAGTTAATGATATCAATCAAACCATATAGACTAACCTCAATCAATCTAAATCACATTGCTCTCATACAGAGGATGTATGTCAGTTAATGATATCAATCAGACCATATAGTAAGTAAATTAAAAATTCCAACTTCACATCATTTTATGTTCACATCAAACACAAACAAATAACAATTATAGAAAGCTTACACCACAAACAAGCTTTATTGGATCACGCAAACATATTGCTACTTCTTATGTGTAATCCACATTCCACAACAATCAGAAACATTTAACTACTCATTAGTCATACACCAAGCAATAAGAATTGGATAGAACAGAAGAAAAATGGTCTCACCAGCACCTCCATTTTCTGCAGTATGCTTAATGTCATCAAAATCACTGTCATTTACATTTTGCATCGAATAGAATCGTTGCATACCACCCTCCGAGGGCTCTCCAGGACCCGGACCATCAGTAAAATCCGTGACTGCATCAGTAAACACTTCATCTTCCGATCTGGCTGATCTACTTGATCTGCTGCCAACTCCACTGCTACTCTTCCTGCTTATAGTCCTCTCCACAACTTTGCCACCTTCCAAATATGAAATATCCAATTCAAACCCACTTCAAAACCAACATTCATAGAACATATTCCAAACAGTTTAACAAAATAATAGGACAGAAAGACTGATGATTACTCAGGGTTTTGTGTTCATCATCGGAAACATGTTCGCCATCGGAATCATCCATCAAATGGGTCTTGTCTTGTGCATCATTATCCAGCTTATACCCTTCAACGTTTCCACAAACCTTCTTATGAGCCCTCCTATGCCTAGCACTAGGATGAGGGTTTGGAAACGGCCATCCACATTTATGACAAACATGAACTCCACCACTATGTCCTTCATGTCCTCCTTTTACAAACATCAAATGATCAAATCAGAAACAATAAAAATCCCATCTTCTTTCAAGTATTTCAACAAACACTTGGCAGACAACCCACAAAAGACCAAAAAAAATCACAATAAGTCAAGGTATCATCAACACCACAGTCATATTCAATCCAACAAAGAACAAAGTAAATCCAAACATAAAACCACAAAAATTCTGTACAATCTGTCACATTTTACACCATAATAAAGATAGATTTTTCTTACATATAAAAAATACCCAGAAAAATTAAATGACTGTGTTATCAACTTTATCACCAAAACAACAGTCATATTCAATCCAACAAAGAACAAGTACATCCAAACACAAAACCCACAAAAAATTCTGTACAATCTGTCACATTTTACACCAGGAAAAAAAAAAGATCAGATTTTTCTTACATATAAAAAAAACCCAGAAAAATTAAATGCCCAGAAGACAAACCTGATTGATTAGGCTTTCTGTGATCCTGGGTTTCCATTTTTCCGACCAGAGAAAAATAAAATGGATAAAATACAGAGAGAAAAAGGACAATAGCAAAAAAATTAAGGAGAGAGAAAGAAACAGTGTGAGAAATAAATGGTGAAATTTCAAGTCTTTTTTTTTCTCTTCTTTGATGTGTTGTAGTATTAACTGAGTCAAGTGCGACTGAGCCAGTGTAAGTGTGGAGGAGAGAGAGAGTAAGAACAGCTTATCCAGTGCACCATATGCGCATGTTATGCTATGTTAGTGGGACCCTCTTCAAGGGGATACAAATAGTCAATTACTGATATAGAAAATGAATCCTATGTGGGTAAGTGCAATTGGTAGATGGTTGATTAGTGTCAAAATGCAGTCTAAAAAACATAAAACGCGTGAAATTAATGTATATCAATTGTTTTTCAATGAATATGTGAAACTAATGTACATCAACTGTTCTCCAATGAATATCGATTTCAACAATTATCCTTTGTTGACCTTTATCTTTATGTTTCTTAGTTTTTGTATTGCAAATATGTCTTTGTTCATTGTGTTTTTTTGTTTGTTCATTAGGTTGAGTGGTTATTCATCAGTTATTTTCTCTTATGTTCTTTTTTTCTTCTTGTTCATTGCTGATTCAGATGTTTATTGAGTCTTGTGTGTTGTTCTTTTATTCTACTTTCATCGTCATGTTGCTTAGTTTGTTCATTGTATTATAATGCGAAATGACGCCGTATAGAATAGTGCGCACCATTTAGATGGTAGCCTCGTGTCTAGCATCTAATTTGCGGGGTAAGTGTAGTCTTCTTAGTCTCCTCAACGTGACACTTACTCTGTTTTTAAATACTTGCAACGAATTTCAGTTTCAAAAGCTTGTTATTACTTGTAATGTTACGTTGATTGTTAACATGAGTGTTATATTGGACTTTGAAATTAGATCAAGAACTTTTATTTGGTGTAAACGAGTGAATAAGTTCAATGATATATATGGGATTCAATCTCTGATTTTAGCACTGTTTTTATAAAACTTTACTGTTACAGTTAGATGATATCCACAATTAAATCTAGAAATTTGTAAAAGAATGTGTACTTAATGTTGTTTTGGTTAAGCATATGAAAATAAACTTTATTAATTCATTAAAACATAAGCTGAAATAGGAAAGTATAAACTAAAAGAAAGAAAAATCAAAGATTTATCAACAATTCAACATCCAACATAGTTAATTCTGATATGCCATGAAACACACCCAAATTATGTAATAAATATTCAAACTAGTGTTAACAGATACCCTTATTTGGCAATCATGAATTGGTCTTATTTGAGTTAATTTTGACTAGTCAACGGATTTAGAGCTAATTTCTTTTTTAAAAAAGACATTGAAACAGCTGGCTAAAAGAAAAACAGACAAAATCAAAATTATTGCAACTCGGATATTTATTTTTTTCACATATAGTATATGTTTGGTTCACTATTTTTGTGTTCTATAAAATAGAATCAATCACTTATTCCTTTTTTCCTGTTTGGTTCGATCCCTTCTTAATTCATTTTACCATTATTTTCTTTTTTTGAAAGCTCATTACTATTATTTTTTTTGTAAAGCCCATTACTATTACTTGGTGTAATGTAATTCCTTAATTTGTTATCTTTCATTCCCCCTCAAATAAAAAAAATCCATATGTTAGTGATAATAGTTATGGTTAATCATGCCATAAAAAATTCCATTTGTCAATGGTAATAGCGTCGGTCATCTATTTGATTTATATTTCAAGGCTTCAACCAAATACCAAATAAAAAGAAAAATTTTATTACCATTATACTTTCCTTTTTTTTCTTTTTTTTTTTTATACGGAAAACAGACTTAGACTTGACCTTATAATCCGAAGACCAACCTAAAACATCTTTACAGATAATAAGAGAGAAATCATTATAATAAGGAGGGAACCAATACAAAAAGGAAGAATAGTCGTGCGCCAACTATTTAATTCCATTTTCTTTTAACTTGAACCAAACATATTTCTAGTATTTTTCAAATTTGGGTAGGTTAACTGAAAAAAGTTGATAACTTACATAAACATACTAACCTCCCCATCCCATGATTCCATCCACAAGACCAATCAATAATGTGAAAGAGGATTGTGCTATTGTACTGAAAATGGCAGATATTCTAGCTACATTTTGTCAGGATAAGATTGGGAAAATAAAAATCTATACACATTGATGAAAATTATTCATTGCTATCGTGGATGGTTGTGATTGGCTGACTTCTTTGTACTAGATTATGAGATCATTAGTGAATTAGGTTATGTTAGGTAGATGCACTCATCATCATCAACCATGTTAAGGTAGTTTGTTACGAGTTGTTTTGATAATTTAATTGAAAAATAACAAGATTTAGGAAACTTTTATTTTTGCTTGAATAATACATGGTTTGTCCTCTTTAAGTAATTTAATATTCAAACAAAATCATCGATGAATTGAATTCTCGAAAGAATCATAATAAATTGTGGAATATTTATATACGAGTTTGTAACTATTGGATTTGTGGAACAAGAATTAGGGAACATTTACAATATATGTACCATTGGATTTTATTTTGGAAAAAAAAAAATTAAAACAAGATCATTAATTTAGGTAGAAAAAAAATCACTTGTAATTTACTTTATGAAATATGTTAGATCTATTTAAATTATTAAGAGAAGAGTTTTAATATGAGTACCTAGTTATTAGGCCCGTGCTATGCCCCGGGTAAGAAAAAAAATTCATTTATTAATATAATACTTTATAATAATAACACTAAATACAACTTAGCCTATTGGTTATATAACCATAGTATATGTACTTGAGGTCTTGGGATCAAACCCTATATTATGCAATTTCTTAATTTTTTTATTGTACATGTATTACATAACATAAAACTCGCTAGGGAGAGCGCCACGTGGCACAATTTCTTGTTTACGCACGCCTTTTAATATATATGTATAGATGTATAGATATATTATTGTGCTAGAATATACTACCTCCGTTTCCTAAAGATCTTCCTTGTTACTGGACCATATGATAGGGACATGAGAGAATAAAAAGGGGAAAAAAATTCCAAATAAGGAATAAAGCAAAAGAGGGAAGATCTTTTGGAAACGCAATTAAACGAAAAGAGGGAAAATATTTAGAAAACGGAGGGAGTATTACAGTATAATTAGTTTTAACCTGTGCATTATTATACCGGTTTGAAAACTTTATTCTATTTATTGGAAGCCATTATTGTAGTATGTGCTGCAGTTTTATTGTATTTGCCAGTTTGTAAGCCGGTTCTTGGCAACACCTCAATGCATAAATATGACTCACTACTTTATCACTATTTATTGTTCGTATTTACTTAAAATCGTTCGTATTTTTTAAATACCTAAAGTAATGCAGTAATGCCCGTACAAAGTCCCACTCGAACATATTAATACTAGTTGCCCTTATTTTGTTTCGTAGTACTAATAATTGCCATTGATTAGCTATTGGAAATCATTAACTAGCTCGTGTCTAAAACAAAAAATCTCAAATTATGACATGTTTTGTCATTGAGTGCCACTAAAAAATTAACCAAAAACTTTGATCAAGTACATCATTATTGAGTCCCTGCATAAAATACTTCTTAATGATCAAAATCACTTTTTTTTTTCCATTCTAAAAATATGTTTTGAGGGCTTTTTGAGTGCTCAAACATGCAAGTTATATAATAATAAACGACAAAACCATTAAATATTCCACCTAACTTAATTTCTATTCGTCAAAAGTAATATAATAAGTGAGAAACAACATAAATAATATTCCTTTATTTATTTTTATTCCCCAAATATGACAATTAATATAGAACGGAGGCAGTATGATTTACGCGCTTTCTTGTGTCTAGGTCTAGTACTATAGTGGCAATACCATGTAATTATTAATTAACTGATGCTTCAATTACAACTCACATGGAGAAAGTTTACACATTGATCAAGGTACGTTGTGTTACAAGACGAACATACAAAACTCGAACAATATTTTGACAAAGATTGATGAAAATCAGTAAATCACCCTTCTAGACTGAAGCAAACTTCTATATAAAATAAAGGTAAGATTAAGCTAGTATAGAACTTTATTAGAATTATTATAAATTTGTCTTGTAGAAATTAAATTGGAAAATTTGAACCCCCTTTTTCATGTCAAGGGGTAGAAGATAAAGAAAAAATACACAGTAATTTAGAGCCTACCAGAGTTCGAATGATCTTAGATTTGGGCAGGGAATGCTCGATTGGGGGGAGCTCTCCAAACAAGTGCTTGAAGCTCGAATCTGAATCCTTTGATTGAGCCGAAACCTCTTACTACCACTTGATCCAAGCACTTGTTGGTCCTTTTTTTTTGCTAAATAAGGTAAGAGGTCTTACAAACTGACTGTCCACAAAATTGATGTTCAAGCAGTACACATTTCTCATCAATGAGACACAAAAGAAAGGGAAAGTACAGATGGTAAAGATGGATAAGAGATGATCTCAGAAAGATGGCTTCCAGTCAAGCATTTGTCCAGCAAACATAGGGATTATTTCTCCGGATGGGAAAGGTATACGCTCTAGGACTTTCCATGGTTCTTTTTTCAACTTGATCTTCGACGTATTCCTTGGAAGACCATAGAAATCAGGTCCATTAAAGCTTGTAAATGCCTCTAACTTGTCAAGGGCACCAGCCTGAATAGCAAAAAAAAAACAGCAAATTGACTGGCAGTAAATGCTATACGATATAAAGGGAAGCATAAGAGATGAAATGGCCGGTGTCTTCTCTTTATTTCCCTTGTCAAAAGAAGTAAAAATATGGTAGAAGTGAAACAACAAGATTCATGAGAAAATACTATAGAAGAAGATATCAGCAAAGATTTCATCCTAAAAAACAACATACATCCAACAGCTAATGAGGGCAAATACAACAGACACAGATATAAAGGGACATATAAGAGGATGCATTACTTGCTGCTAAGACAACAATCAACTAAAATCTTAACTTTGTACGCTAATGATTTTATTTCAAAAGCATGTTGAGGAGCTCTAGATGAGAGAGGTGTCTCATTTTTGCTAGACACAACCTTTTTCTTTTTTTTTTGCTTGAAATATCCATACCTTTATGGTATTTAATCGACTCGGAAATGGATGGAAGAATAACACACACCTCCCAAAAAAAAAGGAGGGTGCAATTTCATGTTAAAGAATAGGATAACGAAAGCCTCAACGTCCAAACAACTAGTACTTAATTTGAACCACTGCAGATGCAAGATCGGAGAACCGATGTCTACTACATGGTAAGGCGATAAAGCAAGAAAGAAAATCCAAATTATCATGCTCCCAACTGTGAGGAGACCCCATAATTTTCGAACAAGCAATCACAGACTAGTTCACAGCAAGTATTAACCACACCTGAATTTTAGGCATGTGTATCAACCTGATGGGAGATTGCACTGCCTAAATTTAAATTTTAAAGCGTGTGTATCAACCTGATGGGAAATTGCAACGCATACTGTGGTTTCCAAATTTCTTATGCAAACGATTGTTCCCAAATTTCTTTTTCATTTGGGGGGAAATTTAGAAAAGGGAGTCTGGTGGAAGAGAAAATGTAGCATATTTTGGCAGTTTGGTCCATGTTATTGTTATGTTAACCAAGAGTTGAGTTGACCCTTTAGAAGAAACATGGTAAAGGTAGAGAATTATCATTTATAATTCGTAATTGCAGCATTTGAAGGTTGACCATCAGAACCACCTTTAGTCCCCGTTCACCTTATCTTTCTCCTCTTTCATCTTAAATAGAATTTTTGTTCTCAAGCAACTGTACTGAACATGAAGATCTATAAAAACAAGTATATAGGCTAGTTCAGATCGACTCTATTTTGTTACATTCCACATGCACAGGAGGAGGCGGGGCCAAACATTTGGACAGCATATATCATATAAGTATCCAACATAAGCTCAATGAGTGAAAACCATAATGTTTTGGCATAGTACATAATAAATATAAATGCATTCAATGAAGTATACCTCTTCAAATACTTTGGCATATAGTGATAGAGCAACAGGGGAATTATAGATTCCAGCACATCCACACGAACATTCTTTCCTCCGCCTTTCATGAGGAGCACTATCAGTCCCAAGAAAATATTGCTTGCTCCCGCTGGTTACCGCTGAAACAAGTGCCTGTCCTGCATAAGCAATCAAAAGGGTACAAATCAGACAAGCAGAGACCAACGGAGCAGGACTGAGTCTTGTGTGAAAACACCACCCCCAGCCTCTTTCTTCTTGACTAGTTGAAGAATAGTACGCAATCGGACTCAAATCTCACATACTATGGATTTCTCTTTTGAGCACTGGAAGACAATAGTTATGCGGTTGCAACCCTCCTTGGAAGAGAGAGTTTCTATTCAGAACAAGGTGCTGCGGCGTCACAGTGGCTGCTACATTTCCTGATAAACATAAAGGAGTAAGATAATGGACAGGTCAAATTGGATACTGAAAGAAAATCAAGAATTGTTCAACAATTAACTAACACACCTAATTGATAGACATTGTCATGAATATAACAGCAATCTTACCTCCATTACAGGACTCAATAAACTTGACAGCATCAGCAGTAGTGATGTGTTCCATCACAACCTTTAGCTGTGGTAATTTCTGAATTAAAGGTCTTAAAACTGACTCAATAAAAACCTTTTCACGATCAAATATATCTACATCAGGATCTGTAACTTCTCCATGGACCTATCATCACACAAAATATCATAATCAGTAGATATGCTTTTATATTTTTCACATTTGCTCGGAGAGAGTGAGGTAAAGAGCTAATAAATTATCACTCATCATGATCCCATCAAGGCATTACTCCTATTTGATTACCCAAGTAGCACTAGAAAGGTCCAACAATTCACAAATAATACAAGTAGAAGCTCATAACTTCATCTCACAAATTGTCATAATAAATCATATTTTGGTAGACATCCATTTGTTAACAATGTGTAACTGAAGTCTGAACATATGAGAATGATCATCTCCATTCTCCAGAAGTTCCCTTCATATTCAATCTCTTGCCAAAACTAATTGGCACCAGAAAACAATCAACAGAAGCAAGAACCCCAAGCTTCTCATGCAAAGGCATAACAACTAATAAAAAACAATGATTTTTCAAAGACCAAGACTCCTTCCACCAAAAAAGGCTTGTTAATTATCATTCTGATTTTACACTCTTCAGTATAGTAGTAGTTCTTTCTTGGCAGTTTTCATTAATAATAAATCATGATTAGTATAAGTAATTAACTGAATGATATAGTGCTCGAAATCTGAAAATTGGTAATGATACCAAGTAGGACCTAATAGACAACGTTAACGCTGAAAAATCCTTCCTTCAATTTACTGAAGGAGGAGAGAAGCCAATCTTTGTTCTTGTTTCAACAAGGTATGGTGGTGCAAGAACTACAACATCTTTACTCTTTGTTCTAATACCTCTTTGCGTTGCTATTCATTGCTTCCCAAACAAAAATACTGTTGCATATATCACCATACTCAACCGGTGAGCTCACAACCACAAAAGGATAGAATTAAGATGGGAAAAAGGGATAAGAAAGATGAAGGAAAAAACTCAAGGCAGAAACCATTTAAGGGGATGTTAAAAGGAGTTGGGAAATTATAAGGTTTTCGTTCAAATGGGAAATATACCAAATAGATTGATGGTTACATCTTGCTACCCAGAAAAGCTAATTTGCCTAAACATTAAGTGCAAATCACATTGGGAGAAACCTATACATGGAATTTTGCCTAAAATTGAAGGTCAAATAGTGAAATTTGATACTATCATAGGTAAAATAGAAGGGACTAAAAGATCAAAACAAACGAGACAAACCCAAATTAAGAATTGATGAAAGAAAAGACATCACGAAACCCTGCGTTTATATGTGATAAAAACCTTACCAGAAGAGGCATATCTTGCTCAGCCATCTCTTCAAGCACAGGCAGACACTTTCCTAAAAGATCAGTGACACCGTCCTGAGAATTAGTTGTTGCGCCAGCAGGGTATAATTTGACAGCATATACCACCTCACTTTTTCCTGTCAAAAGAATCAGTCATTACCAATCAAAAATCAAAATAACATTCTATAGTACTAGTTGAAATATAATGTGTGCTGGTTAGGTGAATATGATTTAGAGCACATTTTTCACTCTGCAATCGATACCTAATGCTAAATAATATCTCCCAGACTCCGATGAAGGAACACCTAGAACCAAACCAGACAAACAGTTCTAAAAGTAATAAATCTGCAGCACTCCATCATCAGAGAAGCGGAAGAAAATGTGCGAGAACAGTGACAAATATGGGAATATGGCAAGGGAATGAAAAGCTGAAAGAGCACTGGCTTAGTAAGATATATGGAGATACAAAACGAAGGAAAAGAAGTTATATTTCATGCCAAAATAAGAGATGGCTCTGCAAACAAAGACTTCTTGGATTGTATCGGTAGATGGTGCTTGTCACCGAACACACAGGCATATGTTGACGTAAGTTTTCTAGTCCTTGTCATAATAAAAATCCATGATCAGCTCTAGGGATTAGGAGACAGTTACAAAATGAATAACATATATTTTCAGATTCAACTACAAGTTAGGACTTACTGGCAAGCTTGATCTCATTAGGGCTGGTCGTATCAGTCAAATAAAGTGTCATGAGAGGATTGAAGTCGCTATCATCAGGCAATACTTCCATAATAGACTTTCGGTAAGCAATAGCAGCACCTGTAGTAGTAACAGGAGGCCTTAGATTCGGCATAACGATTGCCCTTCCAAAATGTCTTGCACTGAATTACAAAAGGATAAGGCACACTTTATAGTAACCCACATAAGTATCACACATTCAAAATGATCATTCTTTCTCTTATAACTAACCTGTGAGGAGCAACAGTAGCAAGAAGATCTCCATCGCGGAGATGAAGATGCCAGTCATCAGGGCGTGTTAGAGTCAGTTCCATCTTTACTGCTTTGATATTTAGTCCGTTGTGTGTTTCAAACCCGGGAATAGGCAAATTTGATGCCTAAAAAGATAAGTCATCAAAGATTGCTTCATAAGATTTAGTAGCAACAACTTTAAGACACTAACATATTTAGCAAAAGAACAGTTGATGAAGACAAGAAATCATGATCATTTGAAAGATGCAAGATTATATGAGGTCTCTCAGTCTCTATAGATGAGTGTAGGCATTTTTGACTAGTTTCATAACAATAAGTCACTAACATCATGTTAAACCACACACGATGCAAGAGTAAGAATCAGTCATGGACTTACACTAAAAAGCAAGACAAAGAACATAAATTGAAACCAAAATTTTACCCTTCATCAAACTGTGCCTAAGTAGTAAGTACTAGTCTTGAAATGCTAAAAAAGCTTCTTTACAGACACAAAATATACAACACTTGGTACAACGAACAACAAAAGTTCCAATGATTGTTATCATATAGTATAGCCATTAATATCATCTTTAATGCTTGATATTGTTCAGAGTGACAAATAGATATATAAATAATGTTAAATACAAAGGTTCTATTTCCTAAATATCACATCCTAAAATCCTTCTACAAAATATAGAATTAGTGCTATGGCAAGTTGCAAGAACATAATCAATCTAGGACAATAATTACATGATTGATATCATATAAGTATCCTTCTACAAAATATGGAATTAGTGCTATGGCAAGTTGCAAAAACACCAGTGATGTCTTGGCCTAGTGGTTAAGATTGATGTACTATGAACAATAGGTCATAGGTTCGAATCTCCTCCTCTTCTTTGTACTGCATTCGTGGCTCATATAGATAAAAAAAAAAATCAATCTTTGCATTAATTAACAAGCGACGGCAAGAGGGGGCCAGGGATGACAGGTCAATCATTCCTGATTTCCAGCCACAACACTTGAAAAATTGATTTGATGATATAATCAAGAACAAGTGAACAATGGCATGAAAATATGCCCATCTACAAATTGTAATATAAATTTTTTTATCATCTAGTTCCATGAAACAAACATGAATGAAGAAGTTATACCAGAAATTCGAATCATAAAAACATGAAAATAACCAAGTATATGAGATAACGAAAAAATACGTTGAATTCATGAAACAACACAATAACAACCGCATAGAAACAATGGCATGAATAATCACATGAAGTATATCTAAAAGTCGCAATTTGACACCAACATTTGAAACAATAACACAAATCGTCTGAACAAAAGGAACAAAAGTAGAACCAGGAACGAGCTTCTGCAATTCGAGCACGAGGAAGAGGATAGAGAAAATAAGAAACTTCAGATCTGAATTGGCGTGTGTTAGTCTTCTTGAGAGCAATGGTGTATCCAGGATTCCGACCCTATGGGTTCGGAGCCGGTAAAGAAAAAATACATTCATTCAATCAAAGTTCAATACATTAATTCAAATATCAAACTACAATAGCTAAATAGAATGTTAATTCATTACATTACATCAATAAAAAAATTACAAAAGCATCCTACGAGTTTTCATACTTTGGAAACATTTTAATACATCATCATCACTAACTTGAACAAAAAGATCTCTCTCAAGAAATATGACTAAGCTATCATTCAATAGTTGATCACCCATACCATGAGTCTAGACACTACAAAGTTCAATCACATTAATCATTCATTCATCCACAATCCACAATCCACATTCATTCATTGAAAATTTATTCAACATTCACAAATCACAATCCAAACTCCAAAGTACACATTCCACATTCATTCATTCAAGTATTCATTATTCAACAAGACAACAACCAACATTTAAATGATTAACAAAATTAAATAACTACAATTACATATTTTAATCATCTAATGTGTAAAAGACTAAAATCTGAAATAGTAAATTCATATTTAAAATTGAAGATCTGGGTTTAGGCTTTACCTTTTAAATGGCCGGAAAGGTTGCTGCCGCCTGCGGCCTGCCTGCTGGTTCGCTGTCGCGGTGGGAAAGACGGTGTCACGGTGGACGACTGGCCGTGGGCCGTCGTCGCAGCGTCGCTGGTTGGCTTTGGCTCGTTGCTAGGGACTAGGGAGCTACTAGTTAGGGTTTTGGTTTGGGAGAAACCCGAAAAATGTTGGCTGGGTTGTGGGGGAAAAGAAATGAGAAGGTTTTAAAAAAAAAAAGGACTATGAGGTTTCGAACCTCAGACCTTCATGTTTTATTTTGCACGCATATAGTATATATTTAAGGGTTATGCTATATGCAGCCCTTAGGGTTGCATATAAGACATAAATACACTACTTAAAATGGAAATAAGTTATGACTTTATGGAAAATTTTTGCATCAACCAATGTAATAAATGATCAATTAATGCAACTTATTTCCATTTTTAGCTTCTTATATACAGCCCTTAGGGCTGCATATAGCTTTTCCCTATATTTAATACCAAAAAATATTTTTAATTAAAAAAAAAAAGGCAATTTTTTTCCAAAAATCACTAGGTTCACCTGAACCCAGTGAACCCATAGTAAATCCGCCCCTGCTTGAGAGTGAGAGGAATAGGGAGTGGAGCTGTGGAGGTGAGAGAAACGAAAAATGTATGGAGTTGACTCAAAAACCCCAACAACGAAAATTGAAAAACCATAAAATAATAAGCGGGTGACTAGGGGTGTTAATGAGTCGAGACAGTCTGCGAATTACTCGAGCTCGACTCAGTTAAATCTCGACTTGACTGAGCTCGATTCGACAAATTAATGAGTTGAGTCGAGTCGAGTTACCGGATACTCGATTCGAAGAACTAGTAAGATACTCGAAAAAATGTTACATATATATATTTTTAGTTTTTTCCATAAAGTTTAAATTATTTTTCAATAAATATTTACTTTTTTATATATAAAAAAGAAAGAATTTAATACAACCAAATCAATAGATGGGAATTTCCCCTAAAAAATTAAAAGGAATTTATACAAGTAAATCAATGAATGGGATATAAAGAATCCAAATAATATATCTTAGCCATCCGTTAAGGAAAGTAAAAAAAGAGACCAACGGCAGTCACCTACACCCAACCAGGCAACCACCAACGAGACCCACCTCATTAGCTTGGCGCTACATCACCTCGTCAACCTCACTCGGCATTACACTAGCTTGATCCGAATTTGAGTTCAGTTTGAGCTTAAATCGAGTTTGAGTTCTGAATCCTTCAAGCTCGCGAATTTTTGAGCCGAGTCAAGTTTAGGCATGGCCGGCTAATGGCCTGTGCAAACAGACCATTAGCACAGGGCCCCAAAATTTTAAGGGCCCAAATATTGAAGCCCAGCCTTTAAAAAAAAACGTCTTCTTCTCAACTGATATCTTCCATATTCAGCGCACCACTTCAGTCTTCAGTAATTCAGCATAACACTCTAACTTCCCCTAATTTGTCGGTTCAATTTTCCAAAATTTGTTCTTTTGAAAATCTTCCATATTCTTAATTTCTCAATTTCTACAACTTTCCAAATTTCTCCTATTCATTCACTATCAACAACTATGCATAATATGGAAAAATCAATTCAAATTTCCCCATTCAATCTTCAGTTAACTGCTAATTTTTTTTACTCTTTATATATTTCTACTCAATCTATTTTTTCATCAATTACCAATTGATTCTGAGACAAAAGAATTTAAGATTCATACCTTCAAGTTATGTTATATTTTGGTTTCTGGGAACTTGGGGAAGAAGAACCGACAAGACTGAAGATACACTATCATTCATCTGCTGTTCGATTGGGTTTATTAATTTATCAATTTTTTTCTTTCATTTTATGGTTTGCAATTGTTAGAATGTTGGCAGTAGCCTAATTGTTCTACTCTGACGAAGACGATGACAGGTACTAACTTGCAATATGTAATGCTGTAAACCTGTAATGTAATATTTTAAGGCTTAATGGCATTTGTGTATAATGTCCATCATCAATTGATTTATTAAATCAAAGAGATTTTTTCTTTAATTTTTTTAGGTTGAAATTATTGGTTAGCAATTGACTAAAGTAGAAGGTTAATAATAGCTTCAAGTTGCAATGAGATTTATTTACCATTTAAATAAAGTATTTTAAGTTTTGGGGACTCAATTTGTAAGAATATAATCGTAATTTGGTGATATTTTTTTTTTTTTTTGGACATCGGTAAAACGTACAGAATCATAAAATAAACAAACTACAGGTTGGCCATTGGAATCTGTCCTAGGCGAACATGATTGGCCAGGTCATTGCCCGCGTACCTGTTGCCTATTGACTTTTAGAATACGACACCATTGAAGTTGTTGTCCCAGGATTCGAATGTCGTTGAGAGTCCAGGCAATTGAAATAGGTTGTGTGGCTTGATGAAGCAAACTCCGGACCAGAATATCGGAATCTGTGTAGATCAGAAGGTGATAATAACCCTGAGCTTGAGCCCAAAGCAAAGCCCCCAGACAAGCCCGTGCTTCAGCCACCAGGGCTGACTCAGCATAAATGCAGCTACCTTGTCCCTCCCGTTAGTACTAACGTTATCAACAACCCAAGCAATACCGGCCAAAGGAAGAAACTTTTTCCAGGACCCATCCACTTGTATCTGTAACTGTGGTACCCCGGAGAAGGAGAACCCAAAATGTGCGAAAAGAAACCCTGGCGGACCTGGTGCCTCATGCAAAAACCGAGGTTGAGGAAGAGGAGTAGCCATAAAGGTGAAGTGTTGTTGGATACCTTTGTCCTGAAGTGAACGGATGAGAGGCAGATCAGGAGTTGTGCTGTTGAAGACCTTTTGATTCCGTCCCTGCCAAATAGCCCATAAAATAGCCACAAATAAAGGAAGACGAGGGCCATTGTATCCATCCTGCTGGTAGAAATAGTGTATCCAAGCAATGAGCCAGTCTTTGAAGCTCACAAGGGGAGTCAGATTGGAATTAAGATTCAATTGGCTAGTTTGCCATGCTAACGTGGAAAGATGACAAAATCGAAAAAGGTGTTGGCATGTCTCTGGTTCCAAATTACAATTTGGACAAACATCTGAACTAGTCAAACCACGTTACGAAAGGTTAGATGTTGTTGCTAACCCGTTATGGAACAGTTTCCAGAGGAAAAGTTTCCATTTTGGCATGATGCGCAATCCCCATAAGATTCGAAAGAACTCCGAATTGAGAGGGGGGTTCATGCGATAGATATCGGTATTTCGAGAGAGGAAGTAGTACCCAGATTTGGTAGTATATTGGCCCGACATAGTAAAAGGCCAAATAGACAGATCCTCTTGGTTTGTGAGTTGTGGCACTTCAAGAGAACGTATATCACGAACTGTGTTGGAATGAAAGAGTGAATGAAGCCGGGATACATTCCATCCTTGTTGGTGTGGCAATAAGAGGGAAGCAATGGAAGCAGTAGCGGCAGTGTGAAGAGAGACATTATCCCGAAAGATGGGAAGCCTTCCATGAACCCAGCGCTCGTTGCCAGCTCGTAATCTGGAATTGGATCCAATTTTCCAAATATAATTTGTCAAGAGCACCTTCTCAGCTTGAATTAATCCGCGCGCACCCCAAGAACATTGATTCCGCATAGGACGCAGTGTAGATATTGATGAACTCGGCCGCAAAGTTTGATCAGCAAATACTTTACTGATAAGGCCAGTGGAATCCCTATGAATACGCCATACTTTCTTAATCAGAAGCGACCGATTGTGCATCGCAATACTACGTAATCCGAGTCCGCCAGCACCTTTTTGCAAATGCAAGAGCTCCTTACTTTTCCAAGCAATTCCTTTACCTGAGCAATTGGACCAGAAGAATCGTGCTAGCATTGCATCCAACTTATTAGTGATTGTTGTGGGAACTAAGAAAACTGATAGGATGTGAGCTATGGAAGCAATGAGGACTGAATTAATGAGAATCAATTTCCCAGCCTGCGAAATTGATATATGATTCCACGCAGTTATACGTTGTGAAATTTTATCAAGTAAGAAGGTGAAATGCTGAGTTTTCTTCCCTTGGATATCCACAGGAGTACCCAGATATGTGCCCAGTGAAACGTTGGCATTTAATTGCAAGATACGTTTGTATTCCTGACCCAAGTGCTCAGAAACATTTGGACTGAATTTAACAAAAGACTTACGTAAACTGAGCATTTGACCAGAAATATGGCAGAATCGATCAAGTAGATTGGACAGTGCCGTGCAAGAAGTAGTCGACGCTTTAAAGAAAAGAAGAGCATCATCAGCAAAAAACAGATGAGATATAGCAGGAGCGTACCTGTGAGCTCGAATTCCATCAAATAGTCGAATATCCGTAGCCAGTATTATCATGCGAGAGAAGATATCCATACAGAACAAGAATAGATAGGGGGAAAGTGGGTCACCCTGACGGAGCCCACAATGGGAAGGAAAGGACTCTGTCACCTGTCCATTAACCAGGATGCGATATGTTACTGTAGATATACATTGACTAATCAACTGTAGCCACTGTGCAGGAAATCCATAGGCCTGAAGAACCTTTAAGAGAAACCTCCAGTTAACCCGGTCATATGCCTTATTCATATCAATTTTAAGAGCCGCTAGATGAACATTACCGCTTCGATGTTTATTAAGAACATGGGTTAACTCATGACTGATCAAAATGTTGTCATCCATATGCCTTCCTGGAATGAAGGCACTCTGTTATTCTGTGATAAGATCAGAGAGCAACGGCCGTAATCGATTGACAAGGCATTTCGAACACATTTGTAAATGGTATTACATAAACTAATTGGCCGAAATTGTGTCACATCCTCAGGATTCTCCTTTAGGCAACAAAACAATCAACGTCTGGTTCCATTCATGAAGTATGAAACCTGTTGTGAAAAAGTGATTAACAGCTTGAAATACCTCGTTTCCAAGGGCAACCCAGTGAAGTTTGAAAAACTCCGCCGTTGATCCATCCATCCCAGGAGATTTGCCCTGACCAATACCAATCATGGCCTCATGCACTTCATCCTTAGAGAAAGGTCGAATGAGCTGTTGTTGTTGAGAAGGAGAAAGATGAGGTAAATTTAAGTCGCGAAGTACTAAATCAATGGCCTCATCCTGGACCTGGTCAGAGGCAGTAGACACCTGAGAGGCCCATATGCAACCTTGAAATGATGTAAAATAGTTTTACTATGGTAGGCCATCCTCCGTCCATTGGTCGTCTGCTATCCGTAGTAGATATTATATGATGCGCGTTGTTTTTGTCTCATCTTATTATAGAAGAACTTGGTTGGGAGGTCCCCGATTTGAACGAATTTATCTTTAGAGCGTTGCGACCAATAAGAGTGTGCCAAAGCAGACTTATTCAACTCTTGCTGACGTTGGAGCATGAAGCGTTACCTGAGGAAGAGAAGAGATATCAGTCGCATTGGCCATTAACTTTGTAGAAAGTTCTTGCCAATCAATCCCCCATACAACTTTATGATCCAAACACCATCGCCTTATCTGAGTGCGAAAGATGGATAGATGTTCCATGAACCGGTACATTGTTGACCCAACTATGGGAATGCGCCATACAGACGAAATAATGTTAGTTAAATCAGGGTGTAGGAGGCACCAATTTTCAAACTGATATGGCCGACGATGAATCTGGGTTGGTGGTTTTCTGGTAAAAGATAGCTGCATGATCAGAATGTAGAATAGGGAAGTTTTTAATAAAACCAAGTGGATATCTATTCCAATTTGGGGAACCATACACTCTATCAAGACGTTCCATAATTAAATCCACACCATCCCTGTTATTTGTCCAAGTGAATCGAGGACCAACAAAGGGAATATCTTGTAGTTGTAGAGCATGCTTCCAAGTGGTAAAATTCTTCCCATCCCCTAATCATAGTGAGCCCACCCAACTTATCCCATAATGATCAAGTTGATTTATGTCACCAATAATAACAAAGTCAGGATACGCCTCTAACAAGTGTAACAATTGATCCCATAAGGAATACGAAATTCTTGGCGCGATTCTCCGTACAAAAACAAAACGTACCAGATCATTCCATTATTTGCTGATATTTTACAAAACATAAAATTACACGTGGACCTAAGTACGTTAACAGCAAAAGGTGCCCAAGAAACCACAACTAACCCACCACTATACCCTAGAGCATCTACACCAACTACAGTGTGTGGATTAGTAGTTCGTAACACAGACTGTACATGTGCAACTGAACATTTTGTTTCTTGCAAAAACAAAACATGGGCTTAACCGTCGCAACCAACCAGCGTATGTACGGAATTATCGGGGCATCACTGGTATTCAACCCCGACAATTTAACGAAAGGATATTCATGGAACTAGAGGTGACTGGTCTGGGTCAGTCACTACCCTAGTTGAGTCATCTGCAACCTTAACCAACAAAGAAAAATGTCCCTCCATGTCGGTAGCAGTGGAGCCGACATCATTACCACGCTGACGTTTGAAAATCCATTTCTTAGCCGGCATAGGTGGTGAAGTAGCTGCATGACGTTTCTTTGCCAAAGAAGACATAATCTCTTCCCCAGGTTCCACTTCCAAATTTCGAGCCATAGACACATCAGTAATAGCTTTAGTACGAACATCACCACGTAGGAAGCCTAAATTAAATCCTCCTTTAGCTTCCCATTGTTCCAAACGTTGTCGCTTTCCAGCGTGAGATCTGTAACTCACCTCCAAAGGCAAGCCAGCAATGTCATTGGCAGATTGACTATGCAACCCATCCTCGGCCCTGCACTTATGACCGTCGAAAAACCAAGTACTAGGCCCAGGTTCGTCAGGATGCGGAGGACCACTCGTAGTTCTCTTGTTCACTAGTGCCTCAAGAGTTCCCACATTGCTAAGAGAATCCCAACCAGGAGACTGATGAATAAACCCCGATGCACATCATTGTGGAGGCACATAACACTCCTCATGTTCATTGCCACGCGAATAATTTCGGAGGTCGCGTAGTAATCCCCAGATGACTGAAAAAGGCCTGCTTCGATGTATTTGTGCTGCGCTGTAGGTACGATTAATGAAGGATGAAAATTGCAGTAGATACGGGTGGCACATGTTGAGGTCTTGGGGATACAAAATCCTCGATGTGGCCGGAAGTGTTAACATCAGTAGAAAAGCGGCGCCCAGGTGGAGATAACACTTCGTGGCCACTGATAGCAGGAGAAAGATTCTGAGTGACGCTTGCAGGTGACCCCCGGGAAAAAGACATAGGGGATTAGTATGAAAGTCAGATTCATGAAGAGAAGGTTATTTGCTTGGGATGGCAAATTTGGTGGCTCAAGCGAAGGTTCCGAGCTCGCACCTCCATTGGTTCCCGTCCGAGCTTGATCCACCATATGAACATCAACATGACGTTCCTCAAATATATAGGGTCATGGCCAGGAATCACATGAGTTAAATCCACACGAACATTATGTAAATAAACGATCTGGTAACCCATGAATAATTTGTATAAAGAGGAACACCCATAGCACCAAATGATATTCATACCATCATGTTCAAACTGCTGGAAGACGATGAATAAGATGGTGTGCATCATTATGCAGACATTGGACATCTCCAGTGTGATGGCCTACACAACCGCCTGTTTGCAAAACTTAAAAACCCTTCATATCGAAAATAAACCCACACACTTGACCATCTCCCAAGGCAAGAAGCAACTTGGGATTAGTGGTTGTGTTAAATCGACGATTAAACGAGCACGAAGAAAAGCCTCCTGTGGGAGACCCGACCCAGTTTCTTCCACTAAATCAACCAACCCAACGTGAGATAATATACGAGCAGTCCATGCATTTTCCAAGAAACGCCAAGGTAAATTATGGATACGTACCCATAGCGTAGCCAAACTAAAGTCTATAGTGGAAGGAACTTGATTGGCTGAACTAGCGCGAAAGGTAATAATCTTACCATCGATGACCGTAGTGTGTTGGCGGAAGAGCCGCGCAATCACGCGGGTCTTGACACTCAAAGATAAAATAATCCCCAGTGCGAAGAACTCGAATGGAGCCTCGAGTACCACTGAGTATTGACCACATTAGTAACCAAGCTCGTATTTGGAGGCACAAGATCAAAAAAACAGCCAACTACAGAATGACTCCACTCGAATTAGGCAGAGGAGGAAGAGTCGATGGCGGGTGGCTAACAAGGTTACCCATGCGCTTGTGTATAGAACGAACAGGAAGTCCTTCACTATTACTAGTTTGAGGTTCTGAGAAACTCATTCTTCGCAAATATATAGGTTGTGGAAAGTTTAAAAAGTAACGTAGAATTTCAGACGGTGAAGGTGTTGGAACTAAGCGAAAGTTTTTTTAATTTTCTGTGTTGGTATTCAGTAACAAACAGTGGCAAAATTAAAGAGCAAATAAAAACTAACAGTGAAAAGTGAAAGGAAAGGCGAAGGATTTTTGGTGGTAGTTTTTCCGCAAGAATTACAGTGAGAGAGTATTTAAACAAGAAGAACAAAGGTGGTAAGGATGAATTTACCGGTGGGATATGATTTTACCGATCGAACTGGCGATGCAGTTACCATGCGTCTGGACAGCTGGATGTAATTGTTGTGTTGTGAAGTCCATAACCTGCCAGGTGTGAAAGCAAGAAACTCCTCAGTGAAGTATAACTCAGGTGACAAGTGGGCTCACTTTAAGTGAGATAACTCTCATTTCTTTGAGAGAATTTCGGATGAGATAACTCAGTTTGAGACTTGAGAGAGTGAAGATGTCAAATGAAACGACGTATGTTTGTTTTTAATTTGGTGATATTTAATGCATACTTTTTGTTATGAAAATTGCATTTTTTATATATATTAGGGGCCTAATTTTTAAGATTAGAACAGGGCCTCTAAAATGTTTAAGACGGCCCTGAGTTTAGGTATGAGATTTCGAGTCGAGCTAAACTCGAGCTCCACTCGCATCATTATTGCTACTCCAAAGTGTGACAATTAATATTAAATTGTAGTTGGTTAATGCATTTTCATTTGGGAGTGTTTGGTATAATTAATATATACAATATGGAAATGATTTGGATAAGGAAGGGAAATGAAAATAATAATAAATGGTACCTTTAATAGTTGTTTGATATACTAGTGGAATATAAATAATAGGGAGGTTTATGGTTAAGGAAGGAAACATATTTTATTTCCGCTAGTTTGATAAGGGTAAAAAATACGGGGATCATGTTTTCCTTCGAAAACGGTATATGGTACTTCACTCATACCAAACAATTAGAAATGGAAACACTTATTTAGATCCGTTTCATACATCAGATTTTGACATACCAAACTAGTATTTAGGCTCGGGCGATGCCCTGGATTTTCTCTTTGCTACAATTTATTAATAGTTAAATAAGTATTCTCATACTCATTTAAAAAAGTCATCTTATTCATTATATGTATTTCAAACGTTTTCCATTCATATGTCATCATTAATTTTGATTACAAAATCAATAATGGTACGGTGGAGTAATGGTTGGATTTCTTACTTTCATACTTGAGGTTATGGGTTCGAATCTTTACGTAAACAATTCTTTTTTTTTTTTTACTATGTGAGAAAGACGTGGATATAATGTTATTGGATGAGGGAGGGGGACACGTGACACATATACGTTCTTAGGAACGCCTTTTAATATATTAGTATAGATATCCTCTCGAAGTTCAAACACTATTGCCGAACACACGGTATGTTCTCTTCACCTTAAAAAATAAGTTTTAGGTCCAATAAATTTAAATCAGGTTTAATCAAATCTAACATAACACTCAAAATAAATTCTTCTAATAATGATCAATCAGGTCTAACATAACACTCAAAATAAATTCTTCTAATAATGATCAATTAGGTCTAACATAACACTCAAAATAAATTCTTCTAATAATAATTAATCAGGTCTAATAAACTCAATTCAGATAAATTTAGATTTTTTCAGCTAAAGAACACAATCTTCCCACCCAAAACAAGTAGTACCAACATTTAGTATTAAACCCAAGTTTGTTCATCTAGCCCAAATAATCATGGGTTAACAACAAGCCCTTGAAAGTTGAAACCCCTCCTCATCACCTTCTCCCTCCTACACTATCCTACTACCAGAAATCCACCCTAAAACCCTTGTTCATTCCACCCTAAAACCCTTGTTCTAAAATCCCTCAACTTTGTTTTTTTTTTGGTTCCCGCGATAAACCCACAAAAAAACTTTCCAAGATGATGAATTTCGCAACATCATCCAACAATGAACAATCCCCATTATCATCTTCTTCACCATTTTCACCAAATTCCCATTTTCAGCAAGTTTTAACAACATGTTCATCTTTTCTACACAATTTCTCTTCTTCTTTCACTAATCACCTTAATACCCACCTCTCTAATTTCGCTTCTACATGTTCTTCTCCCATTAAATCTCACGCTTTTGCTCGAATTCCGCCATTAACTGTAAATCCCATTAAAATGGAGCAACAACAACAACAACAACAACAATGTGGTATGTCAAATGAAGCGATTGAGGAAAGATTAGCTGGAGTTCCTGTGTATGCTATAACCAATTCTAATGAGGAATTTGTGTTGATTTCTGGGAAAAATTCGAAAAAGTCACTTGCTTTGTTTTGTTTAAAGAAGGAAGATGCTGATATTCTTCTTGATCAGTTGATATTGATGGACCCTGATATGCGCCGCGGCTCTAGTGTTGTTCCTGTTGCTTTGAATAAGGTATGGTTTCTTTTTTTGGGTTTTTTTAGTTTTAGTTTTGAAAGAATTGGGTTTTAATTGCGCCTTTTCTACTGAGATTAATGACCATTTTATAGCTTGTTTGTGAAATGTATGTAATTTGTAATATTGATTGGTTGTCAAATCTTAAGATATGATATGTAGCTGATAAAGTGGATGAATTTGCTTGTATATCTTTTTCCCCTATATAATGGGATAGCTCATTTGGTCATTGTATTATCCAAATTGGTGCAATTAGCTAGCGGCCAATGTACACAGGGGCGAAGCCAGGCTTGGTTGTAGAGGCCTGGAGGAGGCGAGTTTAACAAAGAATTTTTAACAAAGAATTCTAAACATGCTTGTGGAGAGAGGCCAGTTTACCAATGAAACAACTTTTATATTCACTTTCTTAATCTTCTTAACCTATTATAATCAGTTTAGCAGGGGCCATGGCCCTCTTAGGTCTCTACTATGCCTTCCCCTTGATGCTACATATAAGCGGGGGACGTGTCTCAGAAATAAGAGTTTGTGTGTTACAAGATACCCAAAAGCAATGGTGGTATTATAAACCATTATGTTTTAGTTTGAGGGTGTTGAAGGTTTTGAGTAGGATATAATGAAACATTGGTTGGATCAGTTACTAACAAGATGAACTGTTGTAATCGTTTTTTTCTTTGTTTGATTACTAGTGAATTCATTGATCGTTCCTTGCGATCCTTAATTGATTTCTTGCTGCCTTTATTTGATGATCTGGTAGGTGCTTTGTTGCTAATTGAGCATTTTGGACTTAGATTGATGAGCATGAGTTGATTATATTCCGAATTTTTACAATGTGATGGCGAGTAAACTGGGATTTGCATTGGCAGGTTTTCCAGCTCAAGGTGAATGGAGTTGCCTTCAGATTACTTCCGGAGGCATCAGAGGTTAAAAATGCTTTGAGGGTGAGTGTTTACTATCTATGAATCATGGTCATAGACTCATAGTTGTTCAATTGCTTGTTCTAAAATTAGCCAAAGGGGTAAAGCTTCATTGTTATCAGTCCCATTGAATTTGCAGGTGCTGGAAAAGTCAGGAGATTCAGAAGATGAGCTTCTAGGAGTTCCAATTTTCCAGGTTTTCTTTTCTTTCATTCTCTAACACCATTAAACTCGGTTTTCCTCATGAAATTATTAGCCAAGTTATAGTAGATTGACGGACTTTTCTCAGAGTCCCAATCTGCGTCATTTGTGATCCATAGTTTGAATCAGCGGATTCAGTTCAGCAATTGGCGGATTCAGTTCAGCAATTGCCTGCTTAAGAACTACTTATGGCTACCCTATATGCTGCAACCTATAGTTGAGTTTTACAGGCTACTGTTGGGTTTACTAGTATCGACCAGTTACTGTAGACTTGTGGTCTGCATCTAAACGAGTATTGTGGCATTGGTTACAGTCAGATTGCGAATGACACTTATCTGTAACTTGTAGGTTCTCTTTTGTAGGCTTTTTTACTTCATGTTCGAATAATCCATATAAATATATAATAGTTTTAACTTTTACATGACAGTCTCGGAGTTTGATTTTGAGCAGCAACAACAGGAGATATCGTCCAGTTTTCTTCAGAAGGGTTGAACATCTTAACTCGCAGAATGAAAAAGTCAATATTGTAAACAGCTTTTCCTTCTTTATATTTGAAGCCTTAACTCCCAATTTTTGTCTCTGATCTTTGGCTACATAGGAGGACTTGGAAAAATCATTATATAGAGCTTCGAAGCAGCAAGGAAGGTTGAATCCTGCTTTTAGACAAGGAGCTATCGAAGTATGTGTTTTTCCTGGCTTTTTAACTTTGCTAGTCTAGTTGGATATGATTCTCCTAATTTTTTCACCGCCTCTCTTCACAGGTAGCTGTTCTTGAAGACATAATCAAGGGAATGAAGGTATATAAATTCATCACCACCCTATTTTCTCAAGACATGAGTAATAAATGTTAATTTATACTTTTGCATTTTCTAAGAGATTCATGAACCTAAGTTTTCAACAGAATTTTTCTAACATGTAATAAAGAAAGTATGGAGCCATTGTGCAAGCTTTATTACCTAATATTTCTTTCTTTTATGGAACTTAAATGAAGAAAAATAAAAAACTGCGAAAGCCTATTGGAGGGTCCTAAATGAAGGCAGGTAGTGCCTTCTTCCGAACAAATCCCATAAATACTTCTACCTCTATTTCTTTTTAATTGTTACTTTGCCTTTTGTGGTAAAAGTTTGAAAACTTTGACTGTTTACTCTGTACTACAATTAACTAAAAACATTATCTTGTGTGATCTTGTTTTGTCTAAATGTAAATATTCAGAATATCAAAATTTTAAGACTTGTTACTGTATGTAATTAAAGATATAAATGGTCAAAGGTGTCTATTGGAGACCGTGAAAAATAAGTGTAACCTCTGTTGCATGAAAATGGTTGGATTTTAGGGAACTTGTCAGCCATTTTGGGGTTTCATTAGCATGGAAACAACTAAGGTTTCTATAGGTTTCCACACATCATGGAGTGTAACCATTGAAAAGAAAAGGAAAGGGAACATTTTCTAACCATAGGAAGCGGAGGATGCAAATCTACCAATTACCATCACAAGATCGCCTAAGTTTCTCTGTTATTTATAATGTATGGAACACTATTCTAGTGCCGAAATTAACACCAGAGACTAATATTGCAGGATGATTCCACTCAGAAATGGGACGATGTTGTTTTCATACCACCTGGGTTTGATGTATCAACCGATCCTTCACAGAGCCGTGAATACCCAGCTAAGTAAGCGTTTGAACTGTGATTTTACTGGACTTTGCATATTCTCTTTGGTCCTGGTGGTGTTATCTGATACTCTGAAAATTGAAAATTGATGCCTGGGAGTTGTGAACTCAAGCTTCATAGTTGACTTTGTGCCAAAATATTGATGAAATCCTTGTTATCAAACAAGCTAGCTTGTGGTTTACTGACCCTTCCCACAGGGTACCGATGCCATCACCCGTCTCCCTCTCCCCCGTAAGGGGCAAAAAGAAGAACTGCAACTATGATTGTTAACACTCTTTTGTTGAGATACTAATATGACTTCTATTATGAGATATCTAATACATTTTTCTACTGTAATTATCGTTTGTTTCGATGGAGGATTATATAGTTTGAAAACAGGAACATTTGGTTTTATGAACCTCAGTAATAGTTATTGCTTGTGGCAGATAATGTAGTAAGGTTCATTTCACAGCTGATGAAGTCTGACCACCCGAACTCTTGTTGTTGATTTCCTGCATATATTGTTCTTAGATTTTGACTTGCATTGGCCCGCTTTAACTCGTTGAACGTCGTGGCCCAAAATACGATCCAGTCCAATGTCTTGTCCAACAAAACATGGCCAACCCTTTCTAGGCAGCCTAGTTAGGGCCCCCAACAGGTTGGTTGAAATTTTTTCGACCCGAATCCCAACATATTTAATAAAGGTTTCTTATGATGCTTATTTCATGTTATATTTGAGTCAGGTTTTCGAATCAGGTCAACTTTTGCTCGTCCTAACTAATTCCAGTTCATGATTAACTCTATTTCATTTATGTAGTCTCATCTCTAACCAATGTAGACCAATTATAAAGATTATTTTCATTATGGGCCTGTTCTTTTGGGCATAAAACAACTGAATTGAACTAAATTATAACTAATTAATAGTAATGATTATCATTTAGGAATGGAACTGAATTGAACTGAATTGAATTCAACTGAACTGGAAGTAAGCCGGAGAGAATGTAGTTTATATCACTTGCAAATATGGCATCAAAAAGCATCATAAAAAGCTTCTCTTTAGCATAAATACATACCATTTGATTCACTTTTTGGTCAAGGGATTTCTTTGGATGTCATCAATTTTAAGCTTTCTTAGTTGTATTTACATATTTTGGCATTTTTCACAAGTTCTCTTTTGTAACTATAATATACTCTTCATATGATTTGCAGCTGTAAATTCCACTTTTGAGTTGTTCATGGCTAAAAATTCGAGCCAACAAAAAGTTGAAAATAATATGAGGAAAGCAAAAAGCTTAGCATCAATGTTTCCAAAGAATCCAGCACTATAAATTTGGAATAGATGAATCAAATCACTGGTCATCCGTGATGTGGGCCCAACTAGTCATTCTAAATAGATGTGAGGCCCACTATAATCATAGTTGGCCCAATGAGAGGCCTAGAAAAAGTAATAATAAAGAACAAGACTCGAGAGAGTTGTTGGAGGATACTATTGTACAATAAATAGCTTTGAGTTCTAAAGGAAAAGCTATAATTCTAAAGGAATAACTTTTCATATTAGGTTTATCATAGCCTAATTTTAATTTAAAAGTAAGCGGTCTCTTACAAGACAAACTCAATCTTATATTAATCAAATTTTACCATATAATTAAGTTCCGAAAATATTAAAAAAGACGGTCTAATTTTAATATAAAAGTAAACCTTGTCACTAAATGAATTAAACTAGTCACCTAAAGAAATTAATCTAGTTACTATTGGGTTAATTCTGTTTTAAATATTGAGCTTACCATTGCATAATCTTAATTTAAAAATAGGCAGTCTTTTATTAGACAAACTCTATAAGATTTGTCTCATTTTTTTTTTTTTTGCTCTTTTGCATATGAAAAATATCTTTCTCTGACGATCAAACATTTGTTTTCCTTTTCTCGTTCTATCACCTAATTTTTCCTCCTTTATCTTGCTTTTTACTTTTTACATTCACTTCCATTTTATTTGTAAATTTCATGCCACATATACGTCCGATATCATGATATACAATACGTAAATTCGCCGATATAGGCGATTATAAGGTTGGATCGATCCGAGCCTAACTATGGATTGAAGCCATTTAGGTCAGGTCCAATCTCAACCCTGTTCGAATTGGTCAACTTGATAAGTAACTCAAGCTTCTAACCAACCAACCGATCCAACCTAGCTCATTAGGTACAACCCGACCAACCCAAATTTGGTTGAGTCTAATATACTTCGCCGCAACCCAAACCCGAAACTCGACCCGCATGCGTAATTCAAGGTGAAGTCCATGTCCAATTTCCCCCAAACGGACCACCACTTGACCCTACCCCGCCCATAAAACATTGGCCACCTTCTAATTCTCCAAAATAGTAATGTATTGTGAGGTGTGAACCCATAAGACTAGATAGAAAGAACTAACAAAGAGATAAGAATGAAAATTTTGACTTGATATATAGTAGAACAATCCCTATCCTAAAATCGACCGTACAATATAGCATGGGCAACAATAATAAGATAGATAATCTTAAAGAAAATATAAAAAGTACTGGTGTACCCCGATACCTTCATATACCTCAAAAATGGAGTGTCATGTCGTGTCGTGTCCGACACGATATTTTACTTGGATACTTCATTTTATACTAAAAATTTAACCTTCACTTACCTCAAAAACAGGATATCATGTCGTGTCGTGTCGTGTCCGACACGACATTTTACTTGGATACTTCATTTTAAACTAAAACTTTGACTTTTTTTCTACAAAATAGCCGAATCCGATACCTGAACACCCGTATCCGAATAGATACTCAATCCGTGTCTGAGTAGCTATTAAAAAAGGATTATTTATTCCTTAACTTAAGGTTTTGGTAAGAGCCAATAGAATCAGAATGTTCTGAAATCAATAATTAAGGTCTTCTTTATGGCATCCAACTATACACCACTACACTACACTACACTACACTACACTCCACCACCCCCCTCACCTCATCCATAACCCAATAAAATGCTGAAGTGATAATATTTTTTTCAATTCTTTTGTAAAAATGTAGAAGTGATAATAATAGTAAAACATCATCATCTTCTGAGTTCTGAGTTTTGGTCTTAGTTTTGGGTTTGTGGACCCCATAACCCATAAAACTCAGTGCTGCCTATTATTAGTATTATTATTACTATTGGTTAAACATGGTCCCACCACTTGAATCTGATCAAAATTTAAATAGGGTAAATTGCTATATATAGAATCATGAACTATGGATAGAAAATAAAGAGTTGTTTCACTTATTAGGATTGAGAAAGATGATGTAGTATAAAACAGTTTTCTTAATAGAATATGGACGTGTTAGGCAATAATAATTGTGGTGGTAGTTTTTAACTGTAAGAGTAGATGTTAGCTGGGTTGTTAGCTGTTAGTAGTTGGTGTGTAATTGTTAGTAGTTAGCTGTCTAAGTAGCGGTATAAAATATTGATATTTGATAAAAGAAGTTTTCAAAGTAATTGTTTAAGAATAACTAGTTAAAAAGTCAAACAAAACTTTAACATATAATTTATACACCACTAAACGCTATCCAAAAGCTACAAATTGTAACTTTTGACAAACACTACAAAAACACTATTTGTACCGCTAAAAGCTATTTACACCACAGTCTTGTCAATGCTACCATTTTTTCTTATTAGTGTTTGACCGAGTCAAGACACTAAAAGCTTACTTTAAAAATTTGTGTCGAACATGCCATAAATGTTGTTACGTCGAATCCTCATACATTAAAAACATGTCATGGTATATGCTTAATAAGAAAGATGTACTATGAAAATTTGTATAGTAAGATTTGAACATACGATCAATTATTAGATATGCTCGCGGATAAATATTGAACTGAAAATATGAAACTTTATCTTTGAGGTATAAGAAAGGAGATTATTAGAAACAGTAATTTTATATGAAATCTACTGCCATAACTTTATAAATATTGAACTCGAAAAGACTCATAAAAGTTGAGATTTTGAAGAACATACAACAACAAGTATCCGTTAACTGTATCAATAACTATAGATGTTCCTATACTTTATTTTTCTAGCATGGCAATGAAAATTTCACCATGTATTAGCATTCTTTATTTTCCTTGAGTCAAGATCACAAACATATTGTGATGGTTCTATAAACATTCACATAAATAAGTAGGGTACCTTAGCAGCTTAGCTAAACTCAAACTTTAAAAAATGTACAAGCTAATAAAAGAGACCAATAGTCTTCTTCATGTTCATGCGACCAGCACAATCAATGGTTGCGCTATAGTTTATGGTCATTAGTTATTTTAGTACTTTTTCGCTCTTCCACCTACTTCACCATATTTTTGTCTCTCCTCCAATTCCTTCTTTGCTCCTCTTTTTCTTAGTCCATCATGAAGAGTGTGCATCATTTTTTTATAGAGCTGATCAACTCCAACCCGACTCGATTTCGAACAGATTTTTTGGCCTGCGGTCGGGTCCGACGCGGCGTAATTTTGGATAGAATTTTTCGGCCCGCCGTCGGCCCGTTTTTTTTTGCTTTGGGTCGGGTTTTGATCAAGCCAAAAGTGACTTTTCAATCAATTTTTTGGCCCCGAGCCGATTTTGACCCAAAAAGCCCGCTCATTTTGATCCGAAGTAGCGAACTTTGTGCACAAAAATTCAGCCCGACCAATGGGCAATTTTTTAGGCGTGACTCGATTCGGCCTATGATCACCTCTAATTTTTTGGCCGAATTTTTTTCTCTCTCCTAATAAACTAATAGTACCTCCGTTCTTTTTTAGTTGCAACGTTTGACAAATTGCACTATTCATGTTCTCTTATTTGACCACATTTATTGATTTATATGTTAAACAAAATATAATCATGTGGGGTCTTGTTTGATTCGTTTCGATGTAAGCTTTCATAATATCAAATTTTCATAATTTTTACTTACATACAATTAGAGATAAAACGATTTGAAATTGTACATTGGCAAGCGTGAAAGTCAAAACGTTGCAACTAAATAAAAACAGAGGTAGTATTACTTTTACACTCTCTCCTGATAACCCACAAGAAAGATAACGACTAAGAATACTCTAATAAGTAAGTGCCTTTGGACAAATAAAATCTCATCACCAAATTTCACAAAGAGACAAACTTCCTAAATTTAGGTTCATGTATATCCTTTATTTCACTTCACCATACTTAAAAACAATCCATTAACTTCCAAAAAATATACTCCTACTACCCCAAAAAAGAATATAGTAACCCTAATAAAAAGGGTGAGTTATGAGTATTTGTATTGTATTGTATTTACTTTACCCCAGCTGTCACCAGAAATACTTCCAGCTGGTGCTCTTAAGCTCCCCACTTCATTACACCATACCTTACACGCTCTTCCATGGATTCCTCCAATTATTTCTTACCCTTTATATACCCTTCATTTCATTCACCACAACACTTCAAACACAAGTCACAAAATTCCATTTGAAAATTCAAAAAATATAATCTTAGGTAATAATTTGTGAACAATATATAAATAATAATGGGTGTTTCTTCAAATAATGGGTTTTTAGTTATGATCATGGTAATGCTAGCAACTTTAGCATTGAGTAGTATTTGTGTTAATGGTGGAAATTTTGATCAAGATTTTGAGGTCACATTTGGTGATGGAAGGCTTAAAAGATTTGGTAGAGGCCAACTTCTTACACTTTCTCTTGATAAGGTTTCGGGTTCGGGGTTTAGGTCAAAGAGACAGTATCTCTTTGGAAGGATTGATATGCAACTTAAACTCGTTGCTGGTAACTCTGCTGGCACTGTAACCGCTTATTATGTAAGACTTCTTTTTATTATATTAAGTAACCATATAGTACTTTTATAAATTTAGTACACTAGTAGAGTAGTAACTAATACCTTGCTAAATAGTGAACTTAAGTGATTAGTGATTGGTGTAACTGATGTCTACCTAGTGGTTAAGATTGAAGTGTTATGAATGATAGGTTACAGGTTCGAGTTTTCGAACTTTCCTTTCATTCTTTGTAAAGTACCATGTTTAAGTAGTGAGTAAGGTGTAGGTCGATCACTTAGTAGAGTGAGCTTAATTAATAAAACAATATTTAAATATGATTTCACAATATTTGTTTATCAATTAAAAAAATAACTTGTACTCGCTATAAGTTGTTTATCAATCAACTTACTTCCTCCGTTACATAATAACTGCAACAATAAGATAATTATTTTTTTATAAAATATACAATATTTATTTAATTTGTTGCCGTTATTATGATAAGTAGTGATATTTATGCACGTGAATCTATGAGTAATCACCTACTTATACATCTACAAGTCAAAACATGTTTTTTTATCTTTTACTTATATACTATATATTGACTTGGACTAAACATATTAAACTTCAACTTCATGTCAAATTAGGCCCGTCTCAAACTATATAGAGGCCCTGTACGATCTCATATTTGAAGAATTCAATAATATAATAGCTCATCCATACTTCATATAATCATATATGGAAAAAAAGTAGTCCAAATAAATAGATAAACTTTTTCTTTTTACTACTTGAACTTTCTCTATTTTGGAGCCCTCACAATTAAGGGGCTTTGTTCCATGGAACATGTTGAACATGCTAAAAGCCGCCCCTGTGTCAAATAGATGATTTTTAAATTAATTTATTATAAACGATTTGAAATAAAATATAAATAAAAAATATCTAATCGTTACAAATAATATTAAACGGAGTTAATACATCCTATTAACACGATGTAGGTCCACATCTGCATTAATTTTTTAAACATACTAGAAGACTAGAAGAGCAATCATATTTATGGGTACTTATAATGAGTAGTAATATAAAGAGGTCGCATCACCGAATTTTATACATGATGGAGAAATATAAGGGACCCATATTTTTTTTTTATGGGTGTGGATTCTTTTTTAGTGAAAGTTGGCAATTTAATTAATTTAGCCTATTGCTTTTGCACGAGAAATGGAATATGGCATCTACGTACGCTCCAATAATATTTCTGAATGTCAACTCAAAACATCAAAAATTTCTTTTGTTTGAATTTGCTTAAAAACATGCAAGCTACTAGAAAACAATAGTATGCAACCAAAATAATTTTTGTTTGTTTGCCCGAGGAGTGTAATATAGTACTCGAAACTTATATTTCATCCGTTTTGAAATAGTTAGGACGTCTCTCTCGAAAAGTTTTCACATAAAGAATGAAAATGTATACTAATACATTTATTTACTTATCTAAGACATTTATGAAAGAAATTATATTCAATTAATGAGCTTATAATTAGTATAAAACTATAAATAATTTAGTGTTTTTTGCGGGAATATACCAGGGTAATAAGGCATTTTTGTGAGGATATACTTCATTTTTTTTTTTGATATACCGACCTAAATTTAAGTTTTGTTAAAAGGTACTAAAAACACTGTTTTCGACGAGGAAGTCAAATTTCCGTCCTTTAACAGAATTTTTTTGTTACATTGTGTAGTTATCTTCAGAAGGGGCAACACATGATGAGATCGACTTTGAGTTCTTGGGAAATGTGAGTGGGCAACCTTACACACTTCATACTAATGTATTTACTCAAGGCAAAGGTGGACGAGAGCAACAATTCCATCTATGGTTTGATCCAACCTTAAAATTCCACACTTATTCTGTTGCTTGGACCCCCAAGATGATTATGTAAGTAATCCTTTCTTTTGGTTCTTTGATTGTTTGAATTGCAAATAAAGTCCGAATTTGATGTAAAAATCGGTTTAAATTAGCTCAAATAAGTGTCTAATTCGTAAACTATATAAAAGATGAAGCACTATAATCCACATTAATCAGTTTAATTAGTTGACATAACTCTTTATATTAGTAAAGAAAGATCGATATAATCAGGTAAAATCGGATTACGGATTTTATCATACATCCGGGTGTATCATGAACATGGTACACCTAGGGTTATTTGAAATCATCCAAATGAGCAAAATGTAAAAAAAAAAGAGTCTAAATGAGCAAAAATTAGTCTTGAGTGTACCACGTACGTGATACGCCTGCGTTGTGATGAATGAACTTAAATCAGGTGAAGTCAACATGGTTTTACACCTAGGGTTTAATTTAGCCAAGTACATGATGATCACTTTTTTTTTTTAATAATACATGATTATTAATTAATTAAGTAATTGATTGAAATTTAACTGAATTAAATTCATGCAGATTCTTGGTAGATAACATGCCAATAAGGGTATTCAAGAACCATGAAGCTAAAGGAGTTCCCTTCCCTAAGAACCAAGCCATGAGGATATACTCAAGCCTATGGAATGCAGATCAATGGGCTACACAAGGCGGTCGTGTCAAGACAGATTGGTCTAAGGCTCCGTTCACAGCGTACTACCGGAACTTCAACGCCAACCCAAACCACGCGGCTGCAACCGCGGCCTTCACCGATGGCAAGTGGCAAAACCAAGAGTTGAATGCATGGAATAGAAGGAGACTAAGATGGGTTCAAAAATACTTCATGATCTACAATTATTGCACTGATTTTCAAAGGTTCCCTGGAGGTGTTCCAGTTGAATGCAAGATGTTCTGAAATGTTCTTTAGTATGGAATGAATATATTGTTGTTTAATTTCTTGCATTACTAGCTAAATTAGCTTTTTGTATCCGATTTTGTACTCAAAATGGGTTCTAAGTAAATAAATTAATTTATTTGTATCATATATAGTCATCATTTTTGCATATGTTAATTAGATGAATTCCCTTTTTTTTAAAAAACATTGTATATATATGTCAAAGAAACATCAAAGAGTGCCTCATGTATAGTGTTAGAGACAGAATATAAGTTGAGAGAAGCTCAAATAAATTATGATAGCTATAAAATTAAATTTTAATAAGTTTCCATAAGGCAATTCATTTTACTACGGGATTTCAAAAGGGATCCAAAAAAAAATTCTCATATTAAGCACACCATAATTTTTTTCCTGGCTCTCATTTTGTCAAAGAAGTTTGAAGGCAAAGTCTCGTATGGAAAGTAGTTTCTAACCAAGGATCGTAATTTTTGAAGGGAACTTTCTTTTCTAGTTGGTAAGTTTATAATATAGATTAAAATATTAGTTAGAGTTTGTCTCGCCCAAAACTTTCCTCGCATTTCCTCTTTATAAAAGTAATACTTCCTCTGTTATTTTAGATGCAACATTTGCCTTTTTGATGAGCGGAGTAAAATAATCGAATGTTACATCTAAAAAACAGAGGTAGTATTACTTATGAACTATACCGTCTCACGACTGATTAACAATTGCCTTACAATCCCATACTTTATGAAACACATAATAACATAAACTTGTTAGTGAGAAGTGACCTAACAGATTTGGTCTAGCTGCCATTAATGTTAGAATAAAGACAAGTTAAGTCACTTAAGATCAGAAGATTAAAAGGGAAGCAAAAATTAGTCATACGGCTTATGAGGGCTAGTCATCCATGGCCAGTTAATTTCCACAAAAGGATAATCATTAATGAACTCCTTCATTTCATAATACAAGGCTATATGGAGTTCTGGTATAAACTTTTGAACTCAATGGTTCAAAATGTTTTGTATTTTATTCCAAAACATTAGTCTCAGTTATTCAGAACACTCAAGTGCTTCTATATTCAAGTGAGCAGTATTGATAAGGTTTAAGGGCGAGCGAACCGCACGCTAATACGCCTATGTATGGGGCTCCTACATGAAGGGCAATCATTCATGCCTTGCTTCTCATGGAGTTCATTGCACATTTTGCAAACTACCTGATGAGCGCAAGGAAGAAAAACTACAGACATCTCTTCCGAGAGGCACATCACGCACTCCCTTTCCCGTTTTACCCCTCCAGAAGCTGAAATTTCCTGGAAACTGTTTGCCAGTCCTGACTTATATGTATCCCGGGATTGCTTAGCAGTAGGGGTACTTTGGGCGTCTATGATCCTGCTAGTAATACTTCCATCAATGCCTCTCTTTAGAGCTGCTATCTTTGATGAGTCGGTCTTCAGTCTCAACTGCGATATTTCTTTCTCGAGCTTTTGTATATCTTCTTTATACTTCTGAAAATTTCCTTCTGCTTTAAGTTTTATAGCATCCTCCTTTGACTTTGCAGATGCCTCGAGCTGTTCTCTTTCTTTTCTTATCGACTTTGCCTGAGCGAGTAGTTCTTCCTTTGACTTTTCCTCTTGCTTCCACCGAGCCTGTAAAGTTTTTTTCACTTAGGCTATCAGAATTTGAAAGCAAAGGGAAAAGATGATTCCACAAAGATTAGTTAGTATTCACTAAGCATTGAAAAGCTATGAAGAAAATATGGATGATAACAAATGATTCTTGGCCTTTTCCACAGATTATGAACTGAATGGATCCCTACATTTGTTGTTACTTGGACTCGAGTACTCAATGTCAAACATGGGTACGTGTCCAAGTGTCCGACTCAGCTCTTTTTAAAAAAAATTCCATGATGTTGGCCTAGAAGTGTCAAATTGACCTTACCTATGTTGGGGTATTTAAGATCAGACACGAGTACTTGAGGTGAAATGAAGAGTTCGGGTAACATAGGTTTATCCACCAAAGAGAGCAAAGTAATTTACCATTCAAGCACTATCAGAAAAACCCGAAGACTCCAACTTTCACCAGTAAAAACATGAATTAAATCAAAGACCACGTAAGAACTATCGCATTGATCCGCCAAGTGCTGCAGGTTTCTCAAACTTATGTCGTACATCCTGTATGAAGAAAGGATGCTTGTATTCTTTATCAAATGCAGACAAAATTCGGTAATAGAGAGTCAAAGAATGCGAAGAAGTTGATGAATCCCAACAGCAACCTTTGGCTTTGCATTCACGATTCTAAGTAGAGAAATGCAATGAAAAGCAAATCAAGATACACTACACTCTCTCTTGCTACAAAAATGGAATGCAAAAAGAGCAACAAAGTTTGAATCTTCATCACATATATATTGTAGTAATACTTGGCAAATATGAGTAGTGAAAATCTTCGGCATGGGCAATAGCTTCTGCCTCTTGATGCCACTGCTCTAAGACAACATGTACCCTTTTATCGAAAGGAAGGAAGAGATAAAAGATGGTTTTCTCAAAAATCATCTAAATTATCTTTCCACAAGAAATAAGTATATAGTACTAGAGGCCTAGAGCACAACATGCAAGAGAGCATTTCAAATGGATGTCATTTCAAATTAAAACACTTTGTTTGCTACATCATAATCATTGAACAGTACTTCGTATAATAGACTAGAGATCTTTCAGAAGATAACAATGTTCATATGGCTACATATAGAGCATTATCAGGGAAGGATAATTATGATACGGCCACATTGCTACCAAGCTAGATGGAAGTAAGAAAATGCCATGGATGTGAAAAGGATTTTGGTGATTCTAATTCATGCAAGACTTTTTCTTCTTTCTATTGGGAAAACCCACCAGGATTATTAGTCCATTCAGAAAATCACCTACATGTACCAAAATTTCAGCCAGATTAAGGTCACTTTGTACACCACATCATATCTTCTCATATGGGGTACTATATATAAACAAGTTGAATTGCATTATTTCTCTCTCTCTCTCTCCTTACTCCCACCTTTTTCCATTTTTCTCACCAACTGTTCTCCCATATTCTTGGTTTTGATGAAAAACCAAAATGAGTAAATTTTCGTGAAACGGAGGGAGTACATATTGTGTGTGAAATTATGAAACATAAATGTTCTCAAAACAAATCTTTACCTAGTTCTATGCAATTAAACTTCATTAACTACCTAAAATTCTAAGATTGTGGGAAACTATTAGTTTGCACTCACAATAACTATCCCCTGGTAAACTGCTCCCTTTGTTTCAAATTATCAAATGCCATGGTTTCTAAGAATTGAATTTGTCTGTTATATTCTCCCAAAATAACTCTTCCATTCTTTCATAATTGCAAAGTTTTGACATTCACGCTTGGCAACAAATGACTTTGACCATTAACATCTTTAGAATTTATTTGAAAAGAAGTACAATTTTTATTTGAAAATGTACAGTGACTCTAAGCCAACAGCATATTACACAAAACACGTCATCATATTTAGAGAATAAATGGTGTAAAAGTCATACGATTGCAATTATAAAAGAACAGAAGAAGTAATAGCAACCTATGAAAACAAATACTATTTAGTTACTCTCATAATCAGAATAAAAGCAGAAAGTATATCTTTATTTTAGTTTTCCTTCTTTTATGTAATTTTTCTAAATATATATTGAAAAAAAATAATGGTAAAAGTTCGATCGGCACCTTATACTTTGAAGCTGAGGGAGTATATATACTTAAAGGCTAAAGCCTCGTGGTTAATAGTCTCATACCTCTCTTATGATCCTCTAGAAACAATATTTAGGTAAAACAGGCCATAACTACCACTAGTATAGACACTCAGAGCAGGAAGACTATCCGCTGAACTGGGAGTGGTGTTTAGAAAGCACCCTCCAGCCCAAAATGAAAGAATGGAAAGAAGAGGACTGACGAGGATGAAGCTGATGCACCTTGCTAATTACAAGTTAAGCCAGAATGCCGAACACATAGAACAGGATCATAGGGAAGCTCATTCTCAAGATAGCTAAAAGTATTTAAGGCAACAGCGCTTTTGGATTTGGGCATGACCTTAAAAAGTACTAACTGGAGTAAAGAAAAGCCACAAAAAAGTCCAGCTAACCTGAAGTATTGGCTCTTGAAAGAAGTCACACATAGTAGCTGCAACAGTGATAAAGAAGGTGGACTTGGGACTCACGTAGATGCTAGGTACGAGAAATTCAAAAAGACATGATGAGGATGGTATAACTGTATAAGACATCCCTATGATCTTCTCCAAAGTGATGAATCGGTGCTTCTCAGTCTGGAAGGCTTGATTTAGAGACTAGTAGATACAAAAAGAGATAAGAAAAGAAGTCCAGAAAGAGGAGGGAGGGATGGAAACAGCACTTTGAAGCTACTGATGACATCCACAAGTACCATGGGACCAGTGACTTGGCCAATACGAAAGCAAGTTGAGCCTGAGCATATCCAGTCCTCCAAGCATGAGAACCTGCTTGTATCAAAAAGAGAAAACACTATCTTTTTTATGGCCATGAGACTGTGCAATGGACATATAGTGCAGGTGAATGCAAGTTTCCAATGACATGAAAATTTTCCTTTATATAAGCAAGGACATACCTACTAGTTACTACAAGCTGAAGCTAGGTATAGAAGAAAGCCGGCGTAGAAGAAAGATATTAAGAAATTAAAGCTCAGTAATCAGTCATTCCATTACTGAAAGGCCGAGTTGTAACATGTCTGGAAGCTGAGTTCCGTAATATTCCATTATATAATGCTGCTATAAAAAAATTGGGGTCAAGAGAGTAGATAAATGGCTTCAAATAAGTAGAGGGAAACACCAATTGCAGGAAATAAATCAACATTCACACACCAAACAATAAAGAACATAAAGGGGACATCACATTGGGCTAATTTGTAGTCATATGAATATATATTAATGAGGGAAGGGGGCATTCATTTCATTGTAAATTCTTGCAATTATGCATTGGGATTGCCACTATGCTGATTAATTAATTAGTTTCTAGTTATGGATTAATGAAACATATATTTATATAATTATGTATTCATCTTCTATATATAATACACAACTAGAAGCCACTAATGCAAGTTTCCTCCTAATATTTCCTCATCATTGCATTGGCAATGTAAGCAAGAGTCTTATTGGGCATTTGCTACTGTCAGACAGACTAGAAGGTAATTTGCTCCAGCTCCTAAATATTGCTTAACTTCTTTTCCTTCTTCCTACACATATTATAATATCATGACTCCTAAGTTAGTAAGAGTAGTGCTTCAGAATTGGGTGAGTAACAGCATCAAAGCATGTAGTAAATTTGTGTTGACTGGCATTAGCAGCCAGCAGGAACCTCCAAAATCCACCGATTTACACCCCCGTATTCAGATTGTATATTGTTTTCAAAACTAAGCAAGCAATTGCATTAAATACACAGACACGCAACACTATAGCTACAGTCGATTTGAAATGAGAGGATACAGACAAAAAATGCAGGATCAAATCTGAGAATACACATACCTCAAGCTGATTGTAAAGATCTTTAGCTAGTTCAAGCTCCTGCTGAAGTTGAGATAACTTGCGTTTCTCGGCACCAAGCTCCTCCTGGAACATGCCTTTCTGCTTTTCCCATGACTGAAACTTCATCAATGTCTTCTTCTCTCGCTTTGAGACCTCCTGACAGCTTGCAGCAGACTCTGCTGCTCGTAACTTGGCAGCTTCCATCTCTTGCCTGAGCGCTGAATTCTCCCCCTCAAGCCTCCGGACAGCGGCATTGGCTCGGTCAACCTGTCCACTAGCCTTACCCAGTGCATTCGCCATCTCAGAAAGCTTCTTCATGGTGTTCTCCTCTAAAGTTTGCTTCTCCTTCTTGAGCCGTTCTACTTCCTCCTTTTCTTGCCTCAAAGTCTTGAGTTCAGCTTTATCCTTGCCCAATCTCCTGGCAGCCTGCATTACCTTTCGGTTAGCCCACTCCGTCCATTCCTGAAGCTGGTGTTGAAGTTCCCGAATCCTTGGCACCAGCTTCATAATCATCTCATCTTTATTATCATGTGGCACCCACTGAGCCAGAGACTTATCATAGGGAGTCCCAGCAGTGCTTGGAATAGGAGCGTCACTACTACAGCTTGGATTCTTTTGAAGAGGATTGGCTTTTGTTGGCAAAGAAAGAGAAAGTTCAGTATCAGCAGCTGACACTGCTAGTTTGGATTTGGCCACTGGTGCAGCTGGAGTATGATCTGTTTTGGTTATTGAAGAAATGGTACTTCGGGCATCTAGATTAATTGGAGGAGAAGAGGAAGACAACGCAGGACAGGCAGAGAAACTGAGGCTTCCATTTTCATGGGCCAATTCCAATCCCATCGCCATTGCTTTGCTAATTTTTAGGGAAGCATTCTTCAAATTAAGACCGGCTGACTCAGATGTAGGTCTGATTCTTTTATCCAAGATGTAACCACTGAACTTTGCCGTTCTAAAAGACCCTTTTGCCCCAGACGACCTGTAGCTTTTCTCTAAATGAAGGGATTTCTGTCGAAGCGTAGATTCTCTCTTTGAGCTGCTAGAATGTGTCTTCCTGCTTGACACAAACTTTTCATCTAGGGAAAGAGAGCGTGATATACCTACTGCACTGAAAGGCTTATCTATAGAATTAGATGATGAAGACGTTGAGCCGTCTTTATCTGAAGTTGGCCCATTCGAAACAAGGGAACTCTTTGTCTTGGTGAGGTTTGGAACTCCAGCAACTGAGTCAGTCTGATTTACATTGCATGGAATTGTTGGAGCTGCTTTAGAGAGTCTAGGAAGACTCACCTCTGTACTATTGGACTCAGCTTTAAATTGGGGCTGAGAGGGACAAGATGAACTATCATTTGGAGAACTGTCACCGATCAAACTACTTAAGGGGTCACCATCCATGGCACAGGCATGTGACACATTCATGTCACAAATTAGCAAACACCACATTGCATCTCCGGTGCTGAAGAAAGGCCTGACCTCTCGGAGAACACATACCAACTCTGCCAGCACATACTTCTCCAACTGCTGTAGATCCTCGAAACAATGCTCCCTTGAAGGATTAATATCTTGCCCACTCCTAAGAAATACCAAAGCATTATCCACAATATTAGATACAGTATCTTTTGACCCATAACAAAGACCGGACCTTAAAACAGCCCTGGTAGCAACTTCTTCTGTGTATCCACATGCGACAATCTTCTTAATAGCACTCTTGAATATAGCATCGAGATTGCTCAAAACAAGCTCCTCCAACTGACTTTCAGTAAGATCACTCCAATCAGCATCTTGAAACTCATCACTTTCTACTTCCTCTCTAGGACGACTAGAACCCACCTCAGACGAATCCCCCATAGAAGCACTCGACAATCCAAGGTCAAGTTTCAAACTGTCGGAATGGTCTTGATATACACCACAGACATCACAAGGACTAGGCAAGTGAGCATGACTAGCTGCCATCTCAAATTTTTCAGCTGAAAATTCATAACTCGACCCATCATTTAAGTTTGAGGGTAAAACCTTATTATGGTCATTTAATGGTGGATCAGCTCGAAATTTTCGCTTATTCCGACTCCCTTTCTCTTGAACAGACAAAGGAGATAATGGACCACAACTACTAGTACTCGCTTTCGCTACCATGGATGCCATCATTCAGCTGTCCATTAAAACAACAACAACCAAATACACATACACAAGTACATTTCATCAGATATTAACACATTACATTGCCAAACAATCCAAAACAATTCTTAACAATCAATCACACACTGTTACACTTTCTCATACAATCCCACTTACATAAGCAATACTAACAAAGATTCCAAAACAATCCAAGAACTTACTCTTTTTTTTAATCATATAAATCCTATTTCTTCTAAGTTCAACAATGAAAAAATTTACTAATAAACAATAATAAAATTCTGAATTCATACTCAATTAAATACGCTTAAGCTAAAAAAATTCAATCTTAAACTTAAATTAAAATTTACTCCAAAACAAACCTTCGAGATTCTGAAAGATCCTGATTCCAAAACTCGTCGAAAAATCTTAATTTCTCACACTTCTTCTCTGCTCCTCAAATTCGGAGAAAAGTAATTTGATGGTGTGAAATTTGATTATTCGTCAACTTTCAGAAATGAAGGTTCGATTGGATGAATCTAAAGTCGTGAATTGTAATCGAAAATTAGGGTTTCAGATATATGTATAATCTTGAAAACAAGTTAAGAACCCTATTGAAGAAAAAATAGGAGAGAGAAAGAGAAGAAATATTCTCACTACCAGATCAAAGGATTGAGAGAAGAGGGTAAGTAAAGTTCTTTTTCTTTCTTGGTAATGGTGGTGGTGGTGTAATGGGGGACCCAAATAAAACTTTGGTGGAGATAGTAAAAAAAGTCGTCGAATTTAGGTACACTCGGATGTATAATGAAAAATGATACTCGATGGAATGAGTGATGATTGATTGATAGATTGATAATAGACTAATTACTACAGTTTTATTTACGTTTGAGATAAAATTGCATTAGGAATAGGTTGGATGTTGGTTGAATTGTTTTAAGAATTTGGTTGGTTAATTAGTTTGATGTGAAGTGAAGATTGACTTGATTATGCAAGTGAAGGTTGAACAAGTTGGAATGATAGGAGTTGGACTTGTGATAACCACATTAATGAGAATCATTATATAGGTGGTGAACTAACTTTACGATTGGGGGAATGATGGTTAACACTATGCGATGACAAATTTCATGAGTATTTCAAACCAATTTGTAATTGCTAAAGTGGTCACATTACATGTGGAATGACTTGAAAGTGAGTTGCATAACAATATGTGTATAGATTCAGAATACTTTGTTTATGTAGTGGTTGCATGGGATAAATTTATTGCAACCAAATTACTCATAGTCAAAGTTAAAATTTCTATGGTTGTAACAAAAATATAATTCAATCGTGTGCACAAAAAACTTATATTGATTCTTCTTGTGCAAGTTATACTTTACTTTTTTATTACAATCGTAAAATGAATTTGATTGGGATTCGGGATCGTTCATGTTGGAGCGTTTATAGGATAGATGTGCTCATGATTCATATATGACCTATATAAAAGTATACTACATTGTCAGCACAATTAGTGTAATGTACATCCTTAGAGGCACAACAAAATAAGATAAATAAAAACGACGATAAACCTTTTTTTATAAAGTCGCAAATTTCAATCCATTTTCTTAAAACAGGTCTTCAACCTCTATGATGTAATTTTGGATCCCGGAACATAATACTTCATATTCAAAAGTCACTCTTCAACCACCGATCTAGATATCGATATAAGGCTTAAGTTCACAATCAAAACTACTTCAGTTACATTAAATTTTGTATCCTTCAATGGATAACTACACCTAATTTTGTCATTCAAAATTGTAATAGTTGAGTTTTAAAAAGTTCATAATTTTAAGATATGTATATTATACCCGGTCAAAGTGAATCCGACCTCCGAGCTCGAAAAATGTCCAGGTTTGGGCAGGTTTTTTGGGCACGTTCGAGTCCAGCCCAGTTCGATTTTATTGGGTTTTGGAATGACTTTTCAGTTCAAATTTTGGCTTTTTACTTCAAATTTTGGTCTGAAAAGACCATTATTTTAATCTAAAACAAACGGGCTTTGGATACAAAAATTTAGGACAATTCGATTAATGGCCAATTTTCGCTGGTGGAACCCCAACCAAACCCGATCCGACCCACTTTTGATCACCTCGAATATATATGCATCATCCGAGTTGATAAGCACTACTCTGTAGTCTGTATTATGAGTGGTAGTACACTAGTGCACTAGTGAGTACTCTTAGATACGTAAAGATGCAGTCTAGGTTTTCGGTAAGAGCCCAGTCAATGGTAAGAAATCCATATTGATAACAAGAGCCCAGTCAATGGTTAGAGGCCCAAATAGATAACAAGAGCCAGTCAATAGTTGGAGGCCCAAATTGATAACAACCAGAAGAAAGGCCGCGGCGATTAAGCCTTTCCTTGCACGGGCTTTGTTTGTAACTCCCTTTACTACTATTCTAAATGTTAAGTACTGTTGTAGATAAATGAGATATATGGAATATATAATATCAATAAGTGAACAAAGATTTAATACAAATACATGATTTTAGAGGTTGTTCAAATAATTGCCACTATCAAACTAAGAAGATATTTATTTTTTAGCAACGGGAATATATATGAAGATATATTGATCACCTACTTGCTATCTATCTATATTAGCATTTTTTTCATGTTATGCGTGCGTGTCAAATTAACGTTTTTTTCTCAAATAATTATTTATCGGTGTTACAAGAAGTTTAAGTCGAATAGACATTTATAATTATTTTTAATATTATAATATATTTTTCTTAACTAATTGTTTCATTGATTTTTTCTAGTTATTTTTTCATCATTATTCAAATATAGTATTGAGAAAAGGAAATTTAAAGCAGAAGAAAGTTTGTGCTCAAATAAAGTCGGAGAACTTTTGTATGAGGTTGAATCGTTGAATATTTAATAGAGTGGAAGAGTCTGGTTTATATAATAGAGATTACCAAATAATAATCAACATTGAGGTTTTAAAATATTGTCAATATATATAATTATTAATATGAACTTTAAGTTTTTTTTTTCTTCTGATTGTGACAATCAAGTTATATTGTCAATTTAATTTTTTATCAGAGTTTTTCACACATAGGTAAGAAGAGGAAATTATTCTCTTTAATTTGATATTTAATTGAAATTTCAAATGTAATTACATTATTACATTGTTCAATATATATGGCAAGTAGGAAGAAGAAAAGATTATTTAATATATTTACGATAATTCAAGTTCATTAAGGGTATATCAGACTTTTTGTAAGGGGAACACCATCTTCCTTCCCCGTCACTTATGTAACAGAGATATATATAATTAAGTATTTAAGTTGGTCGAGTTGGACTTCACTATCTATTAGAGTCTATTAGAGCTGGTTAATCCACCCATTTAATAGATCGAGTCTTGTCCCCTATATATTACCAGACTCCCTCAGTTCTTTTAGCTTCCTCTTTTGATAGTATTGGTCAAACTTGTAAAATTTTGACCATAATTTCACACTAATATAAATATTAAATACTCCTTATGTTTCTTTTTGTTCTTCCTATTAGGAATTGAGGGGAAGGGGAAACTAAAGAGTACCTCATGTGAGAATGAATCTTGGTAAATATACAATATTTTTTGTATTCTTTTTTATTAAGTAAGACAGAGAAAAGTATAGTAAAATGGATAATTAGGAATCATATAACCAACTTTTAGAACAAATAGTAGACCGCCCTCATAAATAGTAAAATAGGTAATTAAAATTAACTCCAAAATCTCTTCCTCCACCCCCCTAGCCAACCAATTGAAAATCTGAAACCCCACCCCTTTCCCAACCCTCACCCCCACCATAACCATCCAAAACCCATTCCACCCAACTTGCAGCCACCACAAACCCACCTCGTAAGGGCCGTAACCACCCTCTCACCCAACCCTCACCACCATGTAACCAGCACCGGACCTGCTACCTTCCATCTTTCACCATTTTTTTTTTGTAGATCCGAGTTTTCAAGCTCAACTTGAAATTATATGTTCTAGGGTTTCAATTTCATGGAGGGACGCGCGACTTTGATAAGGTTAGAGATGGTGGCAGCGACTCTAACGAGGGAGGAGGTGATGAGAGAGGAGGTTGCCGGTAACACATCAGGGTTCCGCGGCGGAAATCGTGAAGGTTGGTGGCAGTTGTAGTTTCGGGATGGGGGAGGGGATTCTGTGGAGGTGCTGGGGAGAGGACGAAGAGAGAGATTAGTTGATGGAAGGGTGGGCAGGGTCGGGGGTGCATGGGGTGTGTGAGGGAGAAAGAAAAAAATCCTTTTTTTTCGTTTTTCAAATATAAATAAAAATTAAAAAATCAACCAATAAAAAAGGGACACGTGTCCTAGAGAGTGCCATGTCAGCTTGTTTACCTCCTACAGCAAGTTAACAACCGATATTGCCCTACAGGAGGAATTTTGATGTATAATTTGTATTATTACATAATAATCAAAAGTTTTTATTATTGCGCGAGAACGGTCAAAAGTTTATATTACATATTCTTGTTAAAAAACCTTTATAATTTTTAGTTGTACGTAATTAAAGATATTATTAGTCAATACCATGAAAGTTGCACTAAACAAACTAAAAGGAACAAGATTACCTCCAAAATAAGTTTCTTTTTCTTTCTTTTATAAGTACATAAAATAATAAACAAAAATTATTAAAAAAGACGGTCTAATTTTAATATAAAAGTATACCTAGTCACTAAATAGGTTAAACTGATCACCTAAAGAAATTAACCTATCTAGTCACTATTGGACTAATTCTCTTTTTAATATTAAGCTTAATACCATTACCTAATTTTAATTTAAAAGTAGGTGGTCTCAATTACAAGATAAACTCAACAATAAATTATGAACTACTAGTATTTTGGTTGTTTTGTTGGATGTCTTTTTTTTTAAAAAAAATATATCATTTGCGCTGTATCCAGTTACAAATGGAACGATTCTATACTTTTTGGATCTATATAACATGCGTCTTCATACGTAGCTAGATTTATTAATCTTTTATACTTCTAGTAGTACTAATCATCATATGGTATTACGACATTATCTTGTAGTTTTATTTTTAGTAATCCATTGATGGGTGAACACACGGTGGAACAAATATCTCCCAAGAATAATACTATTACAGTTACTGACTCATGCACCGCAAGGTCCGCAACATCAACGACTTATAAGTTATAATAATCGGAGATTTGGTGTAGGAGATTTGTTACTTGTTAGCTCAGTAATCCAAGTTCTTTTAATATAGTTGAAGAAAACTATAAACAAGCAAGTAGTATATGAAATAAATTTCAGCAAAATTGTTATAACAGACGTGAGAAAGAAACAAATAATCGAATGTAAAAACAGTAAAAGTAGACAATGGATTTACGTGGTTCACCAATTTAAGAAAAATTAATAATCGAATGTAAAAACAGTAAAAGTAGTGTATGGAATAAATTTTAGCAAAATTCTTAATTTTATAAAAATAATTTAGTTCGAAAAACTTAAGTTTGGCGAGAATAAGTAAAATTTAACGAAAGTAAGATAAATTCAACAAAATTAGATTTAAGAGAATTGAGCCTAATAAGTGAATGAACTTTTTCATCTATAATTTGTACTATTATGGGTTTAAGTTAAGCTCCCATCTTTGTTAAATCCGATAATAATCAGATTAATTGATAAATTGTAATTTGTAAATAGGCTCTCTATTTTATAAAATTTGGCAAAAAGTAGATATATATTGTCGGTGACTGTCTTGTAATTTTTATATATATTTTGCCTGATGATGTTGCTGAGTTAATTAGAGATGTGTGTTTTAAAACCAAAATAACAAGAATATATATCTCCATACCCATTTGCCTAAGTGGTCGTTAAATATTACTCGTGTTTGAAGATTATTTGTCACGTAAATCATGGTTTGTAAAATGTCCACGGAGTAGTTAAAAAAAAGGTCTTTTTATATGAGAAAATATGACAAGCATGAAAATAAACCATCATTCTTAATTGAATAATCTTGACTAACATGGATATAAATATAACAATGGAATAACAATACAAGAAACATTTTTCTTTGTATCAACGATGAATAAAATGAATTTATTTCCATTCAATAATTAAAACATAATAATACAAATAATCAAAATTCATATGAATAGATAAATCATAATACAATATAATGTGAAAAAAAGTAGCCATGCCATATTATTTTTGATCAACCTCCTTAATTGAACTTTGAGTGTTTGCACTCTGGTGGAAAAGCTTGAGAAAATCTCTTCCAATCACTACAATAATTATAAATCATATAGTTCTTTTGAACCCACCTCAATCTTCTCCTACTATTTGCATCAAGATCATGGTTCTTCCAACTTCCATTGGCCGAAGTATCAATGTTGAAGTTGCGATAGTTGGCTACAAATGGTGCTTTAGACCAATCTGTCTTTACTAATCCACCTTGTGTAGCCCAATCATCGGCATTCCAAAGACTTGCATAAATTCTTTGGTATTGTTTCTTTGGGAAAAATGTTATTCCATGATTCTCATAGTTTCTGAATACTCTTAATGGTGTTTCATCTACCATGAACCTGTGAATTAGACGAGTTAACAAAAATTATTAAAAGAGATGGTCGAATTTTAATATAAAATAAAGTAGACCTGGTCACTAAATGAATTAAATTAGTTACCAATCGAAATAAATTAACCTAGTCATTATTGGACTAATTCTCTTTCTAATATTAATTGCCTAATTTTAATTTAAAAATAGGCGGTCTGTTACAAGACAAACTCGTGAATTAAAAGACAAGTTTTGGCAAATGGTACATAAATTATAGGTTAATTAAAAGAATCTAATTCGTATCTTCATTTAATATATATCAAACTTATCGGCATATTGAGGATATTTTGGTAATTTTAAATATGGATTTAAGAGCATTTTTGGGAGACATTGAGAAATAGATTAGAGGATATTTTCTTTAGAAAAATTGAAGATGATATCGTATTAATCTAAAAAACGTAGCAAAAAATAATATTATTAATCCTCCATTCTGAAGTAAATGAAACACTTCTTTATCTTATGTGAGAGCTTTTTAAGAGAAGCGTTTCATTTATTTCATAATGAAGGAAGTAGATAAAATGATTTTTTTTTATAAACATACTTCGTCTTTGTTAGTATATCATACTCATAATAGTTTTTTTTTGTTTTTAGGAGATGCCTTTTATTTATTTCAGACTGGTGGAAGTAGATAAAATGGTATTTTTATTTATAAACATATTTCTTCTTTGTTATATTGTATGCACATGAAACTATGAAGAAATATATTCTCGAATTAAATAAGTAGAATACTCACATGATGAGTCTTGGGTTCCAAACAATTGAATAGGTATGGAAGTTGAGGGATGGATCAAACCAAAGGTGGAATTGTTGTTCTCTATTGCCTTGCCCTTCACTGAACACATTGGTATGGACAGTGTAAGGTTGACCACTTACGTTCCCTAAGAACTCAAAATCAATCTCATCATGTACACCTGTACTTTGATCAGATGATAACTGCAATACAAATTACAACATCAATAATCAATCAATAAGTATCAATAGTTTTTTCAAGAATTAAGATTAATAAGAACTTATACAAAAGTGATAACAAACGGCTTAGATAGAATGACGACAAGTTACTATTTACTAGTCGTTTTAAAATAACATAATGACTTAGCTTATTACTTGATGGTAACAATCTAATATCAAATTGACTGTAATAGAGTCTTTTATCTGTTCGTATATTAATAAAAAAAAGTAGCAAGTAAAAAAAAAACTTACATAAAGAGTAGTCACTGTGCCAGCAGCGTTACCAGGAACGAGTTTCATTTGCATATCAATTCTTCCATACTTATATTCCTTCTTAGAACGAAATCCGGACCCAGAAAACTTGTCTAAGGATAGTGAGAGGTCACGGGTTCCAGGGCCGGACATCTGGACTCTATGGTCACCAAACGTTGGTTCGAACTCGTCGCGGAAGTTGCCAGCACCATAGGCAGTAGAGCTCAGTACAAGAGCAACAATCATAACAATTTGGAGAACGAGCATCTTGGCATGATGCCCATTTGGTGGAAGTGCCATGTTTTTTTTTTCCACAAGAAGAATAGGGAGATTATACTTATGAAGAAAGATTATGTGTTATTTTGTGTTTAGTAGTTGTGTGAATAAGAACGTATAGAAAGGTGTATATATATAAATTCTTGGAGACCGTTGGGATATCTAGTAAGCACATGCAATTGCAAGGTGAAGAAAATAGCAGTTTCCTAGGTGAGTGTGATGCGGACTTGGAGAGCATCGGAAGCGCAAATCACGGATTTGTGAGCATAAGCTGGCCAATAATGTAATAAAATTACTAAACATAGAAATACTAACATTTAACGTAGAAAACCGCGTAGTTTACCACAAATTATATACTCCAGCTGAGCTCTATGGATACTTGAAGTTAAGGTCCCGTTCTTTTGGATTCGGAAAAACTAAGGCTATGTTTAGTTCACCTGAAATTTTCTGATCTGAACTTATCTGATCTGATCTGAACTTATTTTTTCTGATCTGATCTGATCTGAACTTATATTTTCTGATTACAAGATCTTATCTTTTAGATTTTGCTCAATATATAAGAAAAAATATAGTCATGTGGGGTCTTGTTTGATTCGTCTCAATGAGTACTTTATTAATATTCAATTATTATAATTTTTACTAATATGTAATGAAAGATATAATGCTTTTTAAATATAAGCATGATCTGAACTGATCTGATCTGAACTTATTTTTTCTGATCTGATCTGATTAGATCTGAAATAAGCAAAAATAAGGTGAACTGAATATAGCCTAAATTGAATTGAATTGAATTATTTGAAATTGAACTGTTGAGAGTAATTGAAATGAAAATAAGTCCAAAAAAACAGGGATTCTGTAAATGTATCATGCTTTCTTTCTAGAAAACTGTACAAATACTCATTCGAAAGGATACATATTCATTTAAAAAGATACATGCTAATTTGGTTTTGGCCTTTGGGTGTAGTACATAGGATACTTGTTCATAATTTTCAACTCTATGACTATGAAAGTTCGTAAAGCAATCGATTTAGGCCCCGTTGTTTTGGATTGTGAGAAACTGAATGAGCTGAATTAAGGGTCTGTTCTCTTCGACATAAAACAGCTGAACTAAACTGAATTGAATTGAATTGAACTGAACTAAACTAAACTGAATAGTGATATGTGAGAGTAAAAGTATTGTCAAGAGCTGAACTGAAATAAACTGAACTGATATAAACTGAACTGAAAATAAGTTGGGGAGAACAGACCCTAAAAGTAAGTCCAAAAGAACAGGGACTTATGGCATGTAGTCTTACAGACTAGATTTGTTCCTTATATGATATATCTACTCCATTCGTTACCAAATTAAGCTTGGTCTAATATACAGAAACGAACTATTTAAGGGAGTTAGTTCAATTTCCACTACGGCTACTTTGCGAGAGGGGATCTATCCCCTTACCCTTCCCCACCTTTCCAAATCGTCGACTAACTCGGGTCTAGTTGACCTATGAGAGATTTCTTAATTACTTTTTTTTTAATAAAATCTACCCCCTCAATTTCTATTATATTATGTTGCATTTCTCTTTATGTACTTCAAGTTTGCCAACTTTAGCCGCTTAATCTTACGAACATATAGGGCAACATATTGTATGTCGAATCTTGTTAAATTTATCATGACTATCGTCGTTACTATCTAGTACACGAGATCGATTGGTCATATATTATGCTCTCTCGCTCTCTCTCTCTATATATATATAATTGAGTTCATATGAGAATGCATACTTATATGAGAAATGAGAATGAATTTTACACGCTATAACTCTTATGAATGAGTGACGTAACTCTAATGAAAAAGTGATGTAACTCCAAAAACATAAAATTTGAAAAAAAAATTCAAAAAAAACAAAAAAAAATTGAATTCAAAATTTTTTAGAAGGATATAACTCTAATGAATAAGTTTTGTAACTCTAAACCAATCGTGTGGTTGAGATTCATTCTCATTTCTCATATAAGGAGCATTCTCATGTGATCTTGCCTCTATATATATATATATATATATATATATATATATATATATATATATATATATATATATATATTGATTTATGAAAAATGGTATTATACGAAAATTATTCAATGTATTTAATGACACGATTTATATAATTTTGGTATCTATCATCATACTATAAGATGTATAAATAATCAAAGTATATGTATAATTGTATATTCTTTTAGGAAAATATACATGCTTTAAAGTTTTTTAAAAATGTATCAATTTCTTAAATTTCAGCTAAAATTAGTTGTTATTTGTTTTTATTATCAGTTTTCTTACTCTTAACTTCTATACATAGTACATTTCAATGCTACATTTAGCATCTTAAAACATGAAAAATCCTAATAGTATCAAATTATTAATTAGTTGTAAACAATTTATTTGTCTTTGTCCAGTTGGGCGGTCATCCCTTACATATTATACTGATTGGCCTTGTTCCAGTTCCTCGGATGTTGTTCATACCTGTTATTCATGTGAACATGTCGTAAGTCTGGTAGCACCGATATAAAAGTCCAATAATGTGACAAAACACGTATATGTTTGTTAGTGTATGTTTAAATAATAGCTTCTCTTACACCTTTTATATGTAATAGAAATTGACGTTAGTTGAACCAAGATTGACGCATAGTCTTGTTACGTTGCTCATTTTTTAAGACCTCTATAAGAACCGTGTTTCATTACTATACAGAGTATAAAAATATTTTTTCTTCTATGATACCTACATATCAAGCCTATAGCATTATTCAGGGGAACATTTGCGGTTAGCCCAAGTGAAAAGAACTGAAATAGAGCAAGCTGTAACTCTTTGTATAGTTATATACTTATATATAGTTAGGTCTGCAATTTTTTTTAATAATGTAGTGGGTTTGGTTTGGGGTGTTAAAAATATACACGATATACGGATCCACTTGTATTCGATCCGTATTCAATCTGTCACGATTGGGCATAATCAGGTTTTCCATCTGATTTATTTTGATTTGGAATCAACTCAGCCCAGTTATACCCGAACATATCATAACCCAACACAATATGTTACGACCAAACTTGATTTGAACCCAGATAAACCAAAATCCGAACCTGATTCGCATCCGACCAAAAGTCAATCCAAACCCAAGTAGACCCGAGAAAACTCGTTTAGACCCAATCCATTGTAACCTGATTAATGTCAACCTAGCCCATTACCGAGATGATATTATCAATCAAATATGTTTTGCTCATAACTTTGATTCGGGCTCTTATAATTACTTCTATATAAGATATTAAAAATTGTTATTAATAAAATCTCTGGACATATTTGATAATATGATAATTATACTCAACATTGGGCAAGTTTATTAAGTTGTTCATTTATGTATTTCTCGCGTTGTCGCGCTCACAAATATACGTGTGCCGATCCAACTTCGATCTATATCGATAATGTCTAGAAACTAACTGATTCAAACATATAATGGATTGTTCCAACTAGACCTGAATTCGACTTGAGCTGACCCAAGTCCATCCGAACACGACCAGAGCTGACCCAAGTCCATCTGAATCCAACTTGATTTGCACAAACCCATTTAGAACCCGAGTTATGTCTATCCAAAACTGATTTGAGCCTAGCCGAAATGGCACGACCCATAACCATCTCACATCCGAGTATATACGTTGATCAGGCTTGATCCGGCTCTGACCTAACCGACACTCAATTTGAAAAAAGGTTTGATCCGGCACGATTTGACCCAAATACATCCGACCCAACTCGGGCTCACTCAGACCCACTCGATAACCCAAATTGGCACGCCTAGCGGCCGGGTTTATTGTTAGGTGATCCCCAACTTAGATGAAGCCCAAATTCCACACCTCCTTCATAATCCCGAATCTTCCAAAGCAACAACATATTCTTAGTTACCTGAAATTAACCCTAAACATTCCACTAGGAAGGTGGATAATGTCTACAGAATATAGGTGAGACATTATTATATGTTTATATTGCTAGTTGCAAGTATTTCTAAGATATTACGCTTATGTAGAGAGAAGTGTCCATGAGTCGAGTTATGCTCTCTTACCTTTTCTATGTTTAAACTCACTTTACTTAGCTAGCTTTACTTCAAGTTTGAGTTATAGGAGTAAGGCTCCGTTTGGTAGGGCGTAAAACATTTTCAGTGTAAAATGATTTTCATGGAAAACAATTTACAATGGAAAACACAATTCCAAAATTAGTTTTCCGTTGTTTGGTTCGATGTAAGAAAAATGATTAAATGAAAGGGAAAGTAAGGAGGTAGTGAGAGGAGTGTACAAGAGAGATAAGGAAAATAGTTTTCCCTTCATTTTGAAAGGAAAATGGTTTTACATCATTGGGAGAGTAATTTTACCCCAAGGGAAAATGGTTTTACACTCTTTTGTCAACCAAACAATGTAAAACTGAAAATAGAGGAAAATAGTTTTCCGGGAAAACGTTTTACGCCCTACCAAACGGAGCCTAAATCTAGCTTATAAGCTTGTCCAAACTCAGCTAATTCTGAATTTTTCTGATAATTTAGTATTAACTCAAGTTTAGAGAAAAAATTATCTTTTAATGAGAGGATTGTACATTTATACTTTACACTTATGAAAATCAGATTTTAATGAATTGCCGAAGAAAAATGGTCGAACCATGAATTATTAAGTTTTGTAGATGCAATAATCGAGATTATGTTAATTATGTAAAGAAAAATATCATTCATGAATATACATATAATGAACAAAAAGTTCTTGAACTTTTATGGCGTGTATAGATTATTAGAAGTATTATTAAGTTTACATCATAGAAGATCATTAAAAACTCTTTTCTGTAGGGTAAGATCATAAAATAATTTGATCATATATAATTCAGGACAGTAAAATAATGTTTTGGATGATTTCAGAAAAATTCATTACCTCACATAATTATTCATCACACAATATCAGTAGAACTTGAGTAGTAGAGTACCAACAATATCCAAGGGGACCTACAAAAAAATACGTCTTGAAATTCGTATCGAAAATCGGTTGAGTTCGATGATTGGCCAGCTAATGCATGCTCCATACCTCTACGTACTGTGAACCTTCCTTGTTATTCATTCATTTATCCAACTTCATATATGTATATATACCTCGTCTTTCACTCTTTCTTAACCATGTTCCACACTACACTAGTGTAATAGTTAACCTATAATTTCATCTATTGTAGTTTTTGTAGGTGTCTCAAGTTTATAGGAGTCAATAGGTCACCATTCCTCCGTCTTGAGTCTTTTCACGTTTTAGTATATATAAAACTCGAAAACGAGTAAGTCTCGACTTGCATCACACAGGTGATTCCGAGCCTACCCCAAAAGTATGGGATTCTTATCAAATGGGCATCATGAAAAAGTTCTTGTACTTAAAATTGTTATGGTGGTTGTTGCCATGGTGAGCTCTACCGCCTTTGGTGCAGGTAACTTTCATGAGGCGTTTGAACCCACATTTGGTGGCCATAGGGTCCAAATATCCGGCCAAAGAAGCGAGCAACTCTCGCTCTCCTTGGACCAAGGTTCTGGATCAGGGTTTCGTTCTAAGAAGGAATACATGTTTGGTAGAATTGATATGCAAATGAAACTTGTTGGTGGTAACTCTGCTGGCACTGTCACTACTTTATATGTAAGTTGTATGTTAACTTCTTAATTATAATACTGTTACAAGATCGACTTTAGTATATAATCTTGTTTATCTTACTAAAATTTCATTGGGTGCATGACGTTTAGCCAGTTTTTTTTTTAACTTATAGACAACTTTTTTTCTTAAACGAACATCTTTATGAACATTCAATGTTATCAATGACATAGTAGTTTATACTAAGGCTATGCTCCCATCTTATTCTTATACAACTTAACATATTTTTACTAAAACATTTTATAAAGGAAGAGAATATATATAGCCTAAAATAACCGGTACAAACAACTATAAAATTTACCAACTTACAATTAATAGGTCAAACCCCCCCCCCCCCCAAATAGTGATGGCAACTAGTGCGGTTTGCACGGGTCGTGCGGGCCAAGTGGGTTGGACTGAGATTTCATGGCCCAACCGTGAAATTCACGTGTTGGACGAACTGATCCACGATTGAGCAATTTTGGCCCACACCAGTATGTTATCGGTTTTCAAAGTTCGGGAAGCGAATATGGTGTTTCGTGGACCTAACAGGCTGGACCGGATTGGCGTGCCGGCATAAGAATTTTTTTTATTTTCTGTTTCGAAATTATTTCATCATAGGAATTATTCATTATATATTGTTATATAAAACCTTTAAGATTAATTAAAATATACACAATTATTAGGACCAGTGAATAATTTCGTTAGTTTTGAATTTGATTGAATTATAATATATGTAACTTGATTAAAATATATAATTTAGTTGAATAATTACTTGGACTGGGCTGCTATGGTTCATGGGCCTGGCTAGACCGGTTTCATGGTCTGGGTTGGGTAGTGGTTTTAGTAGCAGGCTTTCATGGGTTGGATTCAAAATATCTGACCTACCCACTAATTTCACAGTTCGAGCCAGGTCGGACCGGGCTTTCACAGGCTCGGCCAATAGGGCCCACAAGATGGGTTGTGCTGGATTGGCCGCAGGCCATCTCAACCCTCAAACAAGGCCCATATCCGATTCTATTAGTATATTATCTATTAGCTTATATAGCTCGGTACATCCTTACTCCATATATGCATATACTATAATATTGATTGTTGAAAAATACTCTCATGACATTCTTATTATTTGCAGTTGTCATCTGATCAAAGCACAGGCAGACACGACGAGATCGATTTTGAGTTCTTAGGAAACGTGACTGGCCAACCTTACACCCTTCACACAAATGTGTTCAGCCAAGGAGAAGGTAATAGGGAGCAACAATTTCACCTCTGGTTTGACCCAACCATCAACTTCCATACCTATTCCATTGTTTGGAACCAAAAACTCATCATGTAAGTCTAACAAAATCATCAATATTATTTTTATTATAGTATATGGCAGCTTTTACATCTAAAGTTTTTGAATGTTATGTTCAAATTTGAGAAAGTATATTATTAGGTTTTCTTAGAGACATGCAAAAGAGATCCCTCTTAGAACTTATATCCATTATATTGAACGTGGCAAAAGAACTGGTTTATTTGTGCGTTATTATTCAATCTTGAATTATTGCCACACTCTTAATTACAGGCCAAATTTGACTCAATTTGACCCGATTTGAATATATATGGCTAATAGTGATTAATAATTAAGCATATAAGCTAATTGATAAGTGAACCGAACCAAATTCTTCATTACTCGAATATGACTCAAACAAATTTCTCTTTATCCTTAGCTTTTTCATGAATCATGTAGAGGTGGTTATGGGCCGGGTCGGGTCAAAATTTTGTGCCCAAAGCCCACTATTTCGGGCCAAATTTAGTGGGCTTTTCGGGCTAAAAAGTCATTTTAGCTTGCCCAAAGCCAAAAAATTTGGGCCGAGCCCGACCGCGGCCAAAAAACCTGGCCCAAAATCGGGTCGGACCGGGCTAAAATGATCAGCTCTAGAATCATGATAACTTACATCTATAGTACTCCCTCTGTCCTAAAATATAGTTCCCATCTCCCTTTTTTTCAGGGTAATTTATGCAAGTGGAATAGAGGAATGTTAAAGATTTTTTTGTTTATTAAAATAAATGTGATATGGAAAAAGATGATTTTAGGAGAGAGAATGGAGAATAAGTGGTGAAATAGCATTAATTGTAACATTTTGGTTGAATAAACAAAGGAAAAAACAAAATTCAAGAACCAAATAAATGATGGGACACAGTTTTTCTAGAGAAATTACGGAAAATTGTGGAACTAAATATGAAAATGAAAATTATATTTTAGAACACCCAAAATAGAAATGAGAACTATATTTTGAAACGGAGGAAATATTAGTTTATTTTAATTTCTAGGATGTAATTTGAATTTTAATTAATGTAAATTTTTCCGTTGTCAAAAAAATTACCCTTTTCACCCCCTCTAGTCTTACACTCATTATTATCTTTACATTTGTAGGTTCTTGGTGGATGAAACACCAATAAGAGTATTTAGAAACTATGAAGATCGTGGAATTATATTTTTTCCAAAGAACCAACCCCAAAGAATATATGCAAGTCTTTGGAATGCTGATGATTGGGCTACTCAAGGTGGATTAGTAAAAACAGATTGGTCTAAAGCTCCCTTCAATGCTTATTATCGCAACTTCAACATTGATACCTCAAATAATGGGAGTTGGAAAAACCACGATCTCAATGAAAATAGTAGGAAAAGAATGAGATGGGTTCAAAAAAACTATATGGTTTATGATTATTGTAGTGATTGGAAGCGATTTTCTCAAGCTTTTCCACCAGAGTGCAAGCATTCGAGAGTTTAGATCGAGAACTAATATGCATGGACAGAAGATGCGTTGTCTGCCATTTAATTATTATTGATCTCCACTATATTTATTGTATGATTTCACATTCTTTTACGTCACACATTTGTTTATCACATGCAATTGTTTAAGATTTTATGTAATTTCATATTATTATTTGTTATGCTATTATTCATCAATATAATAAGATCAAGTGTTAATTTTTAATTTACGTAGAATGATTTTGAGAAGGTTATTTATGCAATGAATCAAATATACAATTCAAAATTGATCTTGGGTTAGGTAAAGATATTAAACATACAAAAAAAAAAAAAAATCCACTCTCTCGATACTCAAAATGGTCATCCTTCTATATTGGTTTCCGGTCCTTTTTACCCAATTGATATAAATAATAAAATAATTCATTTCTTTTGTGACACCTTGTATGTTTATATGATACCAGATCATCAATAATTTCATTTAAGACATGTTAAATAATCCTATTGATGCATTACTAACATTAACTTCTCCATAACGTTTTGAGAGGAACATTCCCATGCCATAACATTACTAAGATAATATTTTAACCTTTTTATATGTGTATAATTTTGATCTTGACTTATATTATATATATTGAATATTATATAATTTTTTGGCGAGAGTGAAGGTCTAAATGTTGCAGCAAAAAAAATGGATGAGTTAAAGTATAATACAATAATGTAATCATTTATATTGAGGACATACACTCTATCTAGAATTCTAGACATCCTAGTAAACTATAAACTCACTATTTTTGGGAGTTCTCTAATGAGTTTACGATTTATTCTTTTAGGCTAAATTTGACTGAATGAAATTGTATTAAGATTAACTTGTTAAGACAATACTGATTGAACTTAATTGATTTGAATGAGTTGAGCTAAACTGAATTAAATAAATTTGTGATGGTAAATTGAATCTAAAAGAATAGAATCTTATATAATAGCATTCTAACACTAGCTACTCCCTTTTGCAACATTTTGTACTCTAAGATAGATATTTATATTTGAAGTTACATACACTCTTCAATTCGAGAAGATACTCTAGCTAATAACAGTTACAACTGGGTCAATGTACATAGATATTTTTGACTGAAATAATAAAATAATCTTTTAAATGTTTGATTGGTTGATAAGTAAATACTTAAATAGTCATATATAAATGGTCTTTTCACCTTATTTTAAGTCCTTATAAGAATTAAATAATATAATTTTAGATTAGATATAGATAATATAAGTTTAGATAAGAAATTTAATTTAATAAAAATAAGTTTTGAATACTCACAAATAAGATGTACTAAAGTTTGATAAGTTCAAATAATTTCTAACAAATCTTATAAATTTAGATAAGTTCGACTAATAAGTTAAAATCAAATAAATTCTGATATATAAAACAAAATTACAAATGAACAAATCCAAAATCTACCATGGTTGCACCCATGATATTTTGTTGCTTAAATGCTAAGCCTAATCTTCTTAATTATAATAAACTAAGGTCGGCTAAGTGCTACTTTGTGTGGCGGCAATCACTTTTCGGATTTTTCTATCATGTCGGTGGACAGGCTAGCTAGACATATATAGATATTGTATCTTTACCTTAGCTTTCTAGATTTTCTGCTTAGTTAATGGTGAATTTATATGCAAACCTCCAAACCCAAGCTTAGACGGTGATGCTGATATCTTTCTTTTGCTAGCATCTCCTAGAGTTTTAGTTACTTTACCCACATGAAATTACCTTCAAGTTCATTGATTATATTTGTTGGAATCAAGACTTGAAAAGTCTCGTTTGGTTTTGCCAAAGGTCCCACATCACGTGTGGGAGGAAATACTCCCTTGTTATTTCTCTCTTTTTATTTTTATTGAGTTGATTATTTGAAATACTTCTGTGGTTCGTGAACATACTTGGACTTGAACTTGCTACCACATACACACACGCATATGTTGCTCGGTTCGGACATATGGTTCTGGGAAGAGCTAAGTTGGAGGTTATCTTTATCAATTACCACCGTTGTCGTGTCGTAATTGCTTTTCAAGTTAGTGGTCTCCTACGTACCGCGGCACAACCTTGAAATCAGTTTCTTTCTTGTCGTTGCAATTGTTGATTTCTAACAATACCACTCAAAACAAAAGTTCATGGGTATCAGATTTCATAATCAATGGTCAATGTTTCTGAAGTCAAATATGGCAAAGAGCAGAAGAATGTTACATACGAGCAAGGGTGTTAATGAGGCACGAAAACTCATGATCTATTTGAAATAATGGACTCTGAGGAAACTCGGCTTAATTTAATTTATTGTCAATTTGAGTTAAGTTACTCAAAAAAGTTGCGAGAAACTCAAATACACAATTATCAAGTCCCACTGAAAGCAAAATTCCTAGCAACAATATCATCTACATGCTCTCATATGAGACAATCAACTTATAAGCTACTCGAGTGTGACTTGGTCAAAACTCGACTACGTCAAAGCATATTCAAAACTTCACTTTGGTAAACTGGACTCAACACAGCTCAACTCAAAATCAGTGAGTTGAATTAAGCTAGCTCAACTTTAAGCTCAACTCGCATAATTTACACCTCTAGGTATTATGACCATATATGGCTAAAGATTGATCCATGCATGGCGTTCGCCAGTGCACTTCTTTCATTATATGTTAGTAAATATTATAACTATTCAATATTAATAATATAATGAACTCACTAATTGAGATAAATCAAACAAGATATATCCATAGGGTACACCCCATGGGAACCGGTGCCTTGGCCCAGCTCCCTGCGGGGGCACGTAGTTGTGGACTATTATCCATGCTTTTTCCAGTTTTCAGGACATTTTTTCTACTACTCGGGGCCGACGATTTTTTACCTGCTGAACCTTCTTAGGGCCCCACGGTGCCTCATGAGTTAGGATACCGTCGGTTGCCTGAAACCTTCCTTCCTTGCTCACTTCTACCTTCCCTTGGCTCGCTTGACAAAACCCTCGTTTGGCATCGCATGCCTCTTCCATGACACAAGTGTCCCTTGAAAGGGCCTGCCACGGCCCTGGGGTGCAGCCCATGGGAGCCGGTGACCGCCCATGGGAGCTTGGAAGTGTGGACTATAATCCACACTTTTTCCAATTTTCGGGCCATATTTCGTACCTTCCTTCCTCACTTTTGCCTTCCCTTAACTCGCTTGACACAATCCTTGTTAGGCATAGGAGGGGCTTTGGAATCCGAATGGCATCACATGCTCCTTTCATGACACAAGTGTCCCTAAAAGGGCCTCCCAGGAGCCTAGGGTGCACCGCATGGGCACCGTTACCCGTGCCCTGTGGGCACTCGGAGCCGTGGAATATAATCCACACTTTTTCCAGTTTTCGGCCAATATTTCTACTTCCCTAGCTCGACGACTTTTTTCGTCCGGGACCTTCTTAGGTCCCCGAGGTGCCTTAGGATGCCTCCGGGTGCCTTAGACCTTATCTCCTTGCCTATTTTGTCTTCTCTTAACTCACTTGATACAATCCTCGCTAGGCATGGGAGGGCCTCCGGATGGCAACACACATCCCTTCCAAGACACCAGTGTGCCTTAAAGGCCGGGCTTCCCATGACCTTGGATGCACTATGACTATTTTATTTTTATATATCGAGAAAAATTGAAAAAATTCTCTCTAATTATGAACATTGTCAAGATTATTCAGAGTAGGAAGAAAAAAAATACATAGCAAGCAATATTGAGTAATTCTTTTCCCTAGCTCCTTGTTACTTTGATAGTAAAGGGTAGTGCTGTATAATTTAAATCTTTCATGTTCACGCCTACTCTAGCACACAAGTGACAATACATGTGCATGTGCATGCATCTTACATTAATGTTGATGTGTTAGCGCAACTATGAACTAGTAAACACATAACAAATGTCTCATTCAGTAGTACTTCATTATTAACTTTTTAGTCTATCTCGAACAAAGAATCTAATCCAAAACAACAAACAAGTACTCGTCAAAAAATTAATGCACAAGTACCTGAAGTGCCAATATCTCACCCGTCAAGAAAAGAAGTGCCAACATCCCTTGATAAATACTACTTCTATGTGGTCAAAAAAATTTGCCATTCCATACTCTATTTGGATTAAATCGGCAGAAATATGCCTCTTCGTTCAGAAATAATTGCACTATTTTATATTTTTACGTTTGTCGATGTATAATTTCAAACGTTAATATTTTCAGTTATTAATGAGTAAAAATTATAAAAAGTTAATATTAAAAAAATATACATGAAGACAAATCTAACAAAATCTTATATAACTATGTTTTTCTAAAATACAAATCACCAAAGATAATCAAAATGTAAGATGTGAATAATAAGCACTATAGCCGGCAAAATAGACCCGCCCTCGCGACCCGACCCGAAATATCGACCCGAAACCCGTTTTCACCTGAAAACAACGACCTGAAATAGACCCCAATATGACCTGAACCAATACCCGACCCGAATTGACCAGATAACGATGACCACAACCCGACCTCGACTTGAAAAATTGTCATATTAGTTACTTTTAAAACAAATTTAAGGAAAAAATATCATGAAATAGTTACTTTTTAAACAAAATTAAGGGGAAAATATCATAAAATACTAATATATGATTTAAACACTATCCATTAATTATTTAATCTCATTAGTCTTATATGTGTTTTATTTATTTGTGAGATCGTAAACCCGATATAACCTGATCGATGTGGCCTAACTCGACCCAGTATTACACGAAACCTCACGGACCTTATATGACCCCATACCCGAGCGAACCCGACCAGAACAAAAAGCTGACCCGACCCGTATCCGACCTGTATGACCCGTTTGCCACCTCTAATAAACACTATAAAAATGGTGCAATTATTTCTAAACGAAAAAAATAATTTATACTCCATATATTCATTTGTATAATACCATACAAAAAGTTCTTACATCCAAAAAAAATTCAGACACGTTAATTTTTCTGAAAAGGTAAAAAGGAATAAATCCAACGCTTGTTGCCACTGGCTAACTTGTTTGTTGCTAGCCCATGATGATTTGACATGTACGTTTACGAGCCTAACATCGACAGTTCGACCCCAGCTATTCACAACTCACGATCCTTTGTCGATTTGGTGCAAGTTGAACTTATATTTCTAACATGACATTAATAAAGTGGGGTTTGAATTAATTCAATATAATTAGAGACAGCTTTATTATATACTTTCTACTTTTTACTTTTTACTTTTTTTACTTTGAAAATGTCAGATAGTACTTATATTATAATAAATACTAGTAGGATGTTTGAGGTGTTATCACAATGGAAATAGTACGAAAACTCAAATTTAGAAAGAGTCTTTAAAGTAAAAGGTTAGTAGAAAGAGTTCACTAACAATACTTTAGTTATTTTTAATTTCTTGGAAAGTTCAAGGTTCACCTAGTCATGGGGGTAATGATATAAGATGCGTAATGTTTTGAATTTAGATTATTTTCAATAATTTTGAATAAGTTTATATACTTTCTTCATTAATATAATAACTATGATATATGGGTATTATTTGTGAGATGAAGCATAAAATATTCATTTGTTATTTTGTTATAGTTATTATGTTATAAACGAAGTATAATTTTAAATTGATTTAAATTAGTTTAAAAGAATTAAAGTTTCAAAAAAATCTTAAATATTAATTAGTAGAAGTTGAAATAAGTGAAAAGAATACAACTTTAGAAGAAAATGATTTCAAGTCATCATAAGTACCAACATTACTTAGGCTATGTTCAGTTCACCTGAAATTTTCTGATCTGAACTTATCTGATCTGATCTGATCTGATCTGAACTTATTTTTTCTGATCTGATCTGATCTGAACTTATTTTTCTGATCTGATCTGATCTGATCTGATCTGATCTGATCTGAACTTATTTTTTCAACAAGATCTTATCTTTTATAAAATATATTTACTATTATATTATTACTTTGTAAATCATTATTATGCAATACATTATAAGATCTTCTTTATAGTGTTACTATTATTATCATTTTATTTCTATTACAACTTTTATACAACTTTTATTATTAATAATAATTTTTATTATTATCATTATTATAAGAACAACAATAATATTATAATCATAATTATTATTATTACTAAAAATAATTATATAACTCAAGTCATTATTTTATAAGAGCACTTATACAATGTTTCACACTTTCCCTTAAAAAAAGTTTCACACTTGAGAAGTCGGCAAACTGAACTCTTTTTTTTCCATATAAAATAGAACAAGATATACAAACAACTATGACTTGAGCAAAAAATAAATAAATATCGTGCAACTTCAAATAGCTAGAGAGATTTGGAATTCGGTAAGAAGAGGTATACCGAATCTAAATTTATAATTTGTATTCACACTTAGCTTATTTTAAATGTAATCCGAAATTAGTAGTTTCGTTGTCATGAATTTGAGATATCATATTTTATATATTTCTTATTTTTGCGTCAATCTTATGTTCTTAACATGTGGCTTTTAATTTTCTATTATTTAATAACAACAAAATAACTTAATATAATAATACAATGACATTTATAATGGTAACAACAAGATTAATAATAATTACCAATATTAATAATTAATAAGTACAACAACAACAACAATAATAATTCTTTTGAACAAATGTACTAGTAAATATAATAATACCCCTTTGTATTTTTTTATCTTTGTCACTTAGAATCTTGACACTATTCACAATTGAGATAATCTTTTAGATTTTTCTAATATATAAGAAAAATATAGTCATGTGGGGTCTTGTTTGATTCGTCTCAATGAGTACTTTATTAATATTCAATTATTATAATTTTATTAATATGTAGTGAAAGATATTTAATAATAATAAGTTTTTAAATATAAGCATGATATGATCTGAACTGATCTGATTCTGATCTGATCTGTCTGATCTGATCTGATCTGATCTGATCTGATCTGATCTGATCTGAACTTATTTTTTCTGATCTGATCTGATCTGAACTTATTTTTTCTGATCTGATCTGATCTGATCTGATCTGATTAGATCTGAAATAAGCAAAAATAAGGTGAACTGAACATAGCCTTAGCCAAACCACATTACTTATGTCATCCTTTTATTTTTTTCTTTTAATAGCCATTGCACAATTAATAATATTATTGTACTACAAATTTTAAGAATGTTGATATATAACTTGATCACATGATGAAAGACAACATAATAAGTTTTAATGTTGCCTTTCTTTAAAAAAAATAAGCAGGTTAAATAAATTACTTATTATTCCATAAATTAGATAAAAGGAGGATTGGAATAAGGCCATGTTCGCTATTTTATACTGAATCAGTTGAATTGAACTGATTTAATGGACGTGAACTGTATGTTAGAATTAAACAAAAAACAAACTTAATGAAAGTAAATTGAACCGAACTTCCCGGATGAAGTTTCAAGGAATCCTCACTGCCTCAAATGGTCGAACAAACCACCCAACTCCACTTCATCTCCTCTGAGCAAGGCGGTTATCTGGCTCCCACCTCCACCTCTCTTCTTAAAGTGGAATGTGAATGCATCCTTGAACGTTGATCTCACAAAATCAGCAATGGGGGTGTTCTTCGAGACCACTCCGGGAAATTTTTGTGCATATTTTCAAGTCCTATTCCTTTCATGGAGATAAATCATGCGGAAGTCCTCGCTATTCACCAAGCTTTAAAAATCCTCCTTGCTTCTGGTCATTTGAATCATGATTATATCATCATTGAATCGGACTCCGCAAATGTTGTCCGTTGGTGCTCACGTGAAAACAATGGCCCCTGGAATCTGTCATTTCATATCAACTTCATCCGAAACCTCCTAAAAGCAAAATTAGGAATCTCATTAGTTCACAAAGGTAGAGAATCGAATGTTGTTGCTGATGCTCTTGTCAAACAAGGGTTGAGAAGAATCGATAATTTTGTAGCTTGGTTATAAGCCATGTCATGAGAATGATGTACTGACATGTAGCGTTGGATTATTTAGCGCTAATCTATTGTAATTATAATAATTCCAGCAATAAAATCAAAACACAACTTATCAAAAAAATTGAACTGAACTAAAATTAATAAGTCCAAAAGAACAACGCTAATAGAGTAATAGTAATAAGAGCAACCCATTAGATGAATTTATTTAAATCCCCCCAAGGAGCAAGTCACATGTTTCTATTTTCCAAATAGTAGGACTCTATAAAAGACACAATCATAATTTTACAGCAAAATATAGTCCACAAAATCAGTAGAACTACAGTACCAATCAAATCAAAAAGGGACCCTACTCAAAAACACAAATTCAATTTCGGATCAAATTTTCGGTTGAGTTCAACTATTAGCCAGCTTGCCAAATGATCCCCACTCTAGTTGTTGCCTTCCCTTATCACATCACTCAAACTATGAATCTTCCTTTGTACTAGTAGTATTAACATGCACTCACATATATTATCTACTATATATATCTCATCTTTCCACTCTTATTTAACCACATCTATCTAATTATCAACTTATCTTCTCAACAATATAATGAGAATATCATCAAATATGCATGAAAAGATGCTTGTGTTTAAATTTGTTATGGTGATTGTTCTTGTAGTTAGCCCTACTGCATATGGTGCAGGTAACTTCAATGCTGAGTTCGAACCAACTTTTGGTGGTCAAAGGGTTCGAGTATCTGGTCCAGGAGGCCAAACACTTGCGCTGTCTTTAGACAAGGGTTCTGGCTCTGGGTTTCGTTCTAAAAAAGATTACATGTTTGGAAGGGTTGATATGCAACTAAAACTTGTAGGTGGGAATTCTGCTGGGACTGTCACTACCTTATATGTAAGTTGTTTTAACTTCTTTTTTGTTTTAAGTTAAGAAGAACGCGCCCTAATTGGACTGGAACCTCGCTGAGGTCAATCCGATCTGGGTTTGCAGGCAAGGTTCTTTGAAAGTAGGGGGAATAATAAGAGGAAATCCTACTTTCAAAGTGCCTTTAGTGGTATGGAATGTACAAACCAAACTACTATATCAAGTACTACTCCAATAGTATATTGGTATTTGTGTGTACAAACATTATTCTCATTTCTTAGTAAACAATTAATCCTTAAGTCTAATCCGTTTTTATTAGATGTATATAATCTTTCTAATCTCTATAGTATGGTAATTCTTTTTTTTTTTGACGTAATTGTGGTTTTTAATTAGTAAACTAATATTTAGACCAGGACTACGTCCCGAATAATTATATCTTTCATTTATTAATATTTTACATTGAAATAATAGCATCAAATATCACTTAGTTTTATGATTAAGACATTAGTATATATGTTTGTGATTTCAAAATTGAATCTTACATAATATATTTTCTATTTTTTTTTAGTGTATATGGATTACATAGTAGTATAAAACACTTCAAGCGAAGACGCCACCACGTGCATCGTTCCTGATTTAGGAACGTTTTTTAATATATTAGTATAAATGACATTTAATGTTTTTGTTTGTTTGTATATTGACTTGTAATATGCTCCAATAACCAAAAATATATTTATTACTTTGTATACTAGTTTTTTAATTCTTAGAAGACGAAATGAAAAATTTATTACCGACAACTTCCTAGCCTAACCAATAATGCATATATTGACAACTTATCAACTATCCAATGTCTATAAGTAGCATTACCGACAACTAAACAACACCTATATATGTTTCTATTGTAACATTATCTACTTGATTTGTTGTTACTCCAAAAATATGTGAGCTTGGTATTGTTGAATATATAAATAATCATGTCATTGTATATGTTATGCAGTTATCATCCGATCAAAGCACAGGAAGACACGATGAAATTGATTTTGAGTTCTTAGGAAATGTTAGTGGGCAACCTTATACTATTCATACCAATGTATTTAGCCAAGGAGAAGGCAACAGAGAGCAACAATTCCATCTTTGGTTCGATCCAACCATTAACTTTCATACCTATTCCATTGTTTGGAATCCAAGACTCATCATGTAAGTCTAACATGATCAAAAAAATTTTTCCGAGTTTAGAGAGTATTTTATTACGTACTATCTCTGTTTTTTTAATGCAACATTTGCCTTTTTAATGAGTGTATTAAAATAATCAAATTAAATATTGTAATTAAAGAAGACATATATAATATTAAATAAACACATGTCAAATTATTATATACACGAGACTAGAAATTAACTTTTAGTTAGGGGCAATATATGACAAGTCGAACTCAACTTGAGCTTGGGGTAGCTTAGCTCGGCTCAATACCTCAAGCTCTACCCAAGTAATGAGCTATCTCTAATTAACTTAGAAGTTAGAAAGTTGATAACTTCACTTGAGTGAAAAAAGTGTAATCATTGCATACGCTTGTTCTGGTCATAACATTCTATAACATAGTTTTTGTTAATATGTTAACATTATAAATTAAATTTTGAATTTGTTCACGAGTCTCTTAAATCGAGTTTAGCTCTACTCGACCCATAAAAATACGAATGAATCTAGCGCAAGTAGCTCGTATTTTTAAAGTTTTTTTTTGTTGTCGAACACATAATAATCCCTCCTATATATATATATAGCTAAGACTTGTGTTAACTCTTTTGTACATTCATGGTTAATTTATAGGTTCTTGGTGGATGAAACACCATTAAGAGTATTTAGAAATTATGAAGATCGCGGAATTATGTTTTTCCCTAAAAACCAACGCCAAAAAATTTACGCAAGTCTTTGGAATGCCGACGATTGGGCTACACAAGGTGGATTAGTAAAGACAGATTGGTCCAAAGCTCCCTTCACAGCCTATTATCGTAACTTCAACATTGATACATCAATCAATGGAAAATGGAAGAGCCATGATCTCAATGCATATACTAGAATGAGATTGAGGTGGGTTCAAAAGAACTATATGATTTATAATTATTGCACTGATTGGAAGAGGTTCTCTCAAACTTTTCCTCCAGAATGCAAGCATGGAGGAGTTTAAGGAGAGTATTATGGACATGCAGAAGATGCATGGTCGACAACTGAACTTGGGGCGATGTTTAACAAACCTCATAATTAATTATATCTCGTAATTATATGTATTGTATGAGTTTGTGTACTTTGTTAAATTCCTGCAATTATAACGAAATTTATGTAATACCACCATGTTAATTCTTTATACCATGCTTTTATTATTGATGTACTATAATGAAGTGTGAGTTTGCGATAATATTATTATTTATCACAAGAGTAAGTCAGTAATCACGAAAGGTTGTGCTTGTGTGCATGCATATCGAAGTAGATGTTTGCGTATGTATTGAGCTATATTATAAATACATAATAATAGTAATTATTTGTTATAGTTTAACAGCTCACTAATCGTGGACTCGTGCGATATCTAATGCTATAAAAAGAACCATTGTACTGAATTAGAACTTAGAATTTAGAAACACATGCTTTAATTTGTATCATCTCAATTAATTGGTTAAGTTGTTTGAAGTCTTAGCTTACTTACTTATTTTAAGATCGATATATAGTTATCCTAGCGCAGTAGCGCTGCAACGTATTGCTATTTGTAGCTTTAAACAAACTGTTGGATACTCCTCTGGTATATACTTTTACTAAAATTGTCAAAAAAAACCTTTTAAAAGTTAAATTTGGAAAAAAAAAATTAAAACTTATAAAGCATTCTTTACAAAAAGAAACCACAAACTAAAATTTTCTTGCAAGAAGAAACCTATTTCCATTTTCTGGTGTGTTTTTTCTCTATGCCAACGATGACCCTTCTATCTTTCTTTAACCCCCTATTTCCATTAGCTGCAGCACCACCCCTATTCATCTCAAAAACCACACTAGGACGTGCTGTCCTCGGCTTGGGCGTGCGATAAAGGAGGCAAGAACTGTAACACCTCGACAATTCTCTATTTTTCGAAAATACATTTTCAATATAAAACTTAGAGAATTATCAAAGCATTATCGCCCGTGTGATAATAACGTATCGGCTTATTTAGAATTTTGCAGCAGAAATAATAATAGATAAACTTTGAAAATAAAACTTAATCAGCCAAAAAGTCAACTCCAAATGTCAAACCAAAATAAAGTCAAAATTCGATCTCAAAAGTAAAAGTCAACTATGAAATAATTAAAGTCAACACAAGCTCTCCAATTTCCCGAACCCATGATACATCATCTTCAATCTGTGAACGACGATGCTTTATTTATTGATCCCAAGAAACTGCTTACCAATTGGGTCATCGTAGGATCAATAAGGCATAGTCATGCATGATCAACACACACAAAACACGTAATCAGCAAAGCTGAGTATTACTACATAGTAAATAACTATAAAACCTAACATGATACTAATAAATATTGAGTAGGGATAGATAATAATATAACAACATAGCAAACTGCTTAATTCTACTGAACAAAACTCCACAACCAATAAGTGTATTTAATTTAGACGAAATAGTCAATGAAACGAGTTGTCTAAACCAAAATCAGTCTTCAATCTAGAAGACGAAGTACGGGGGCGACTTTGTACTCCTCTAACCTACGATATCGAGGAACCTTTAAAATAAAAATATGACACGGTGATCAATTCGGTCCGAAGAAAAGTCATGGGCTACCACCATGTACTCCAACTCATACTAGTCTAACACTTCAAACGTGCACAAGTCTAAAGCTATTGATATTCGCTTTTTATTTTACATGATTAATTATGTATTCACTTGCTATGACTCACAAGTAGTAGGACACATAATATAATCATCATGAATCATACACTACCATTTTTATATCAGGGTTAGATAAGATGATCATCAACTTAACAACCCAAGATTAATTCCAATATTAAATCCATAACCTTTATTTATTTGTTGAACCAAGTCAACAACCAACCAACCTTTCATAGACAAAATAAGCAACTTACCAAATAAGGCCCTCGCCCCTCATAAGTAATTCGATCAATAATCCAAAGGGAACAACATGATTCAATCATGATCCAATATCAACATAAATATTAATATCTCTCATGTGAATCAATAAAATAAAGTTCTCAAATCTCATATGCTTGCATCAATTTTCCATACAAACATAATATCATCATCATAATCAACATACGTCATACAACGACATAAAATATGTACATCCAGTTGAATATAAATCATATATGAACTAAAAATAGTTCCCTATGCATGATATTATATAAATCCCATCCTTAGGACATGATACTAATCCAATCAACACATAGGTATGTATGTACCTTGTGTTGACAAAACGAGAGGCCATTTTTCAGAAGCTTAAAAGTCGCCTAAAGAGAATTCTTCACCTAACAATAATCAACATAACCACAAATTAATACTCTAAAAATTTCCAGCAATATAAAATACTTTAAACCCTCTTTAAAAGTGTTTAAAAACCTTTCTTATCATTAAATCTTAATTATTAAAGCCTCCTAGTATAGTACTACTATACCAGCTGTTAAATACCCTTAAAAAAATCATACTTTGGTCATAAAAACTCCATCATAAGCATTTTTATAAAATTTTCAGCAACTTATAATTAGTAAAACCCTTTTTAAATCATAAACATAATTAAAATCATAAGAAAGGTATTATGTAAAACTTTTTTTTTCTGCTTCACTACGGATTTTTGTAATATGTACTCTCTCACAAACCTAATTAAATCAGTTTTCCTTGTCGTGTAAACGTAGCTAACACATGGTTAATTAACCACGTACGTAAAATATTAGCGTTATTCTTCTTTAAATTCTTTGTTCATTAATTACATCTGTCACAACATAAGCTATTGTAAATTCGACACAAAACCTATGAAGCACACATAATACACTCCATTTCGGTGCTACATGATCTAAAATGTACAACATAATTAATCATATAAACAAAGGATCAATAAGAATGCCAACCAAAACCAAGGAAACTTACAAAAAGCATAATTATTCACTTCCAGATCGTTCAGTATAGTTCAGAAAGCATGATAATAGGCCAGCTAATAATGCTACTAACTCCAATTAGTGTAACCTTGTCTTACATTACTTATACTGAAAATTCTCTTCACATTACCATGTGATTTTTCTTACATTTTACTAGTATATATACGTCTATTCTTTCACTCTTTCTTAACCAACTCCCACACTTTAGCTACTAACTACTAAGTGTCAAATTAATCCTCCTTATATTTCCTTTTAGAAACCTACAAAACGCTTAAAAAACTTAACTGTTCTCTATCTAGCGTTTCATATTCTAGTTTTTGTAGTAGTGGATCTCCTAACTATAATCATGGGAGTAAATTTATCCAATCAATTGTGGCAAGACAAGGTGGTTTTGCTTAAAATTGTTACTACAATTGTTGTTCTTATAGTATGCTCTACTGCCCATGGTGCAGGCCAATTTTATGACGAGTTTGAGCCCACTTTTGGAGGCAATAGGGTTCGAATTTCTGGACGACGTAGCCAGTTCCTCTCTTTGTCCTTAGATAAGTTTTCGGGATCTGGATTTCGTTCTAAGAAAGAATATTTGTATGGTAGGATCGATATGGAGGTGAAGCTTGTTGCTGGTAACTCTGCTGGCACAGTTACCACCCTTTACGTAAGTCAGTTTCTATAATGAATATTAAAGTTCGTGGTATATTTTTTTTATTCACATGAGCCATGAAGGCAGTACAGAGTACAAAGAAGGGGAGGGGGGATTCAAACTTGTGACCTATCATTCACAATACCTCAATCTTAACCACTAGGCTAATACACCATTGGTAAAGTACGTAAGTATATAGTTTGTCATAAAACATTTACACTTTAGACGATTACACATACTATTTTATACTCCCTTCGTCTCATATATAATATAGTGTTTATTTCTCATCTTTTGCGAGAATTAAGGTATGTGGAACATGAATGATAAATAATTAATGTTGTCGGAAAAAAAAGCTGATTTTAGGAGGGAGAATGGTGAATAATGAGTGAAAGAACATTAAATATATGACTAATTCAACCCTTAGGTTCAATAAACAAAGAAAAAACACTATTTCCAAAGAACAAATATATGATGATTGCATTGGTTTTTTAGGCAAATCAGGAAAAATTGTGGAATTAAAGAAAACATAAACAAGAACAATATTCTGGGACACCTAAAATAAAATGGAAACACTATATTATGGGACGGAGGGAGTAATATAATCAACGTCATTATCCTGGACCGGAAAAATACCGAACCGAAAATTTTCCGGTCCGATCCTGGTCCAAGAAATTCCCGAATTCTAGTCCGACCGGTTTTGATCTTGGACCGGTGCGCACCCCTAATAGTCTAGTAATGTTATAGTGTAGCAACTAATTGTGTCCTTTTTACTTGTAGATGTCATCCGATCAAAATACAGGTACACACGACGAGATCGATTTCGAGTTCTTGGGAAATGTGAGTGGCCAACCTTACACCCTACACACTAATGTGTTCAGTCAAGGGCATGGTAACAGGGAGCAACAATTCCACCTTTGGTTTGACCCAACCAAGAACTTCCATACGTATTCCATCGTTTGGAACCCAAAACTCATCATGTAAGTCGGATAGAATCAACACTTTCTTTGTAACTCTTGATTTGATTTGAATTTCAACATGGACAAAGTGTAATACTTTCTCCATTCTGAAATAATTTATGTGAGAATTTTTTTTAAAAAAGCGTTTCATTAGTTTTAGGCAAAATTGGCATCAACACCCTGAATTATAGTTCGGGTGTACCCAACACCAACTACGACTAGTAGCCTAAATACCACCAACTATGGGGTAGGGTGCATTCTGTACCATAAATAAGGCCGAAAGCCTAATATATTGCCGAAGACGGTAGGTTTTTATGGTACAAACTGCACCCCACCCCGTAGTTGGTGGTACAAACTGCATCATAGGTGTTTAGGCTACTAGTCATAGTTGGTGGTGTTGCTATAGTTCAGGGTGTTGAGGCTATTTTTGCCTTTATTTTATAATGAGGAAAGTATGTATAATTGAGACCGAAACTCATTCTAATATTATATTTGTATATGTAGGTTCTTGGTGGATGAAACACCAATAAGGGTATTTAGAAACTATGAAGATCATGGAATAGCTTTCCCAAAGAAACAACCCATGAGAATTTACTCTAGCTTATGGAATGCTGATGATTGGGCCACCCAAGGTGGATTGGTGAAAACAGATTGGTCCAAGGCCCCTTTCACGGCCTATTATGGAAAATTCAACATTGATGCTTGTGTTGGGTCAAGTAGAGGCCCATCTTCTTGTGCTACTGGGCCTGCAGCCTTTACTAACACCCACGGTTCAACTAAAGGGAAGAGTACACGTGGCAGATGGAGGACCCACGATCTTGATGCTAATGGAAGGAGGAGAATGAGATGGGTTCAAAAATATTTCATGATTTATGATTATTGTAAAGATTGGAAGAGATTCTCTCATGGTTGTCCTCCGGAATGCAACCATTGAAGGGTCTAGTTAGGACTTTTTTTTAGGGGGGGAGGGGGGGGGGAGGGGATGAATTTTGCAATGGTCTACCATTTCATCCTTTATTTGCATTTATATATGCCTCCTTAATTAATCATGAAAGTTAATGTAATCAAATTATTTTATTTTATTTTACTAATAGATCATAATCTCTATTATATAAGACAATACATGGGGATACCAAAAAATAAAAAATAGGGGGAATAACCAACTGATCTGTTTAAACGAAAAAAGAGGGAGAAAAAAAGAAATAAAAAGTATCACATTTCAACTGAACAACCGTTTTTTTTAAAGACATAATGCAAACACAGTTAATTTGCACACATTACGTGCATATAAGGCTAGTTGATATAATTGCAACTTGTAAAAGTATCTAGTTCATATTCTCTCTACACCAGAGAATCATGTGGGATCCCAGTGGTTGGAGCTCCCACCTCCCAACCTCATGGTCGGGAGTTCGATTTTCATCAATTCTATATTTGGGGTGTTTGTGTGGATTTATGTTTCTGGGTATAAATTTTCACTTTCCAGTCTCTGGAAGTTTCCTTATGGTTTGAGATCCCCTTCTTACCTCCTAACTCATAAGTGTTGAGCCTGTTTGGACCAGTAAATTACCGAATAAAAGAAAAACTCTCTACACCCTGTCTTATTCTTTCTTTTTGCACCCCAATACAAAGCCTATTGGACTTGTCCTCTCTTAAGGGCTAGGCCAAGGCTGAAAACTAAAACTTTTCTCACTTCCAAGACCAAATTTGTTGCCCAAGATTCAAAACTTTCTTTCTCAACAAATAGATATTTTCTTCAAAAGAGACAAAGATAAAGATAATACAACCAAATTTTAAAAATTTATCTTCAACCTGCTCAACCCATGAAATATGAAGTAGCAATGAATATGGCTCGAAATCACTTCTTCTTATGGTAAATAGAGCCACTAGATATATGATCTATGTTATCATAAAAAAGTTTCAATTGATTGATAACTAGATCATTAACATTATCGTGTTATTAGTCTAAAAGTCTCAATTGATTGAAATTTAGATTAATGTTATCGTGTTATTAGTCTAAAATTTATCTTACTGACCACTATTGTGTTTTCGCGTTGTCAAAAAAATGCTTTCCTTTAGAAGAAGCAAATTATACTTCATATGCATGATGCTGTACTCGTTGAAGCAATTACTGGGGAAGGTGCTTTTATTTTTTGAGGGTCTCTGGGGAAGGTGTTTTCCATTAGGAGATGCGTTAATTGACCTAATTAAAGTGGTATACTTTCAAAATGAGCTTAGTCACTTAATAGTCATTACTCAGGGAAAGATATATGCGTTGACATAGCATGTTTTAAAATATACTACATGATTGAACAAGCTAGATCTGGCTGGTTTCACTTCCCATGGCTACTACTAATTTGAAGTAACATGTTAATACGTCCATAGGGGTAGATGAGGGTGTGCAAGGAGCCCAACAGCACAGGACCCTCAAAAATATAAAGGCCCCAAAATATGTTATTTTGAAAATTTTACTTCATATTTGAAGAAATCACCTTGTTTCCCATCCTTAATAAATTTGTCAATGATTTATCTTTAGATTTTCAACTTTCTATCTTTAGAACTCTAACCTTCTATCTTTATTTTTTTATAAATTTAGGGGCCCAATTTTCATGTTAGAACCGGGGCCCCAAAATCTCCAAGACGGCCCTGAATACGTCCATTAGGAGTATTTGATATTTTCATTAATTATAAAAAATAATTGTGGGATTAGAGCCAGAGTCGGGGTTAGGCGGTTGGAGACCTTGTACATATTCTTGAAATGGGACCTTTAAATTTTCGCTTTTTTTTTTTTATAAAAAAAGTTGATTTTATTAACATAAACTAACTTCGCTAGATTATAGAGAGAATGTCAAATTACATCATACATCTACTAGAAAAAAATAGAAGATGGGGGTGAGGGAAAAGTAAGGACTCTTCCTAAAAAGACATTACCAAGATTCGACCTCTTAACCTCTAACATTTAAGACCATTTCAATCACCACTGTTCCAAATCAATTTTTCTACTTTAATAAGAATATATACTATATTTTCGTAGCCCTTATTTTTGGGGGGCTTGCGCGGAGTGCTGGTTAAGCCTTGCCCTTGATTAGAGCGCCAACCCAAATGAAAAGAGGGCTCTTAGGGCCTGTTCTCCCCAACTTATTTTCAGTTCAGTTCAATTCAGTTAGGTTCGGTTCAATTCAGTTCAACCGTGGGCAATACTTTTACTCTCACATATCATTATTCATTTCATTTCAGTTCAGTTCGATTCAGTTCATTTCAATTCAATCCAGTTCAGTTCGGTTCAGCTGTTTTATGTCGAAGAGAACAGACCCTTAGACCAACATATATAATAAAATAGTTTTTTTATCGGAGTTTGACTCGACATCCATTATATTATAATAAAAAAAATTATTTTTTATGGATTATATTTAGGCAGTATTTTGTTTTAAAAAAATTGCAAACTTCATATAAGATCATCTAATTAAAATTTACCACCAAAAACACTTAAAATTCCGTCTCATAATATAGTGTCTATTTCATTTTAGGTGGGTCAAACTTTAAAATGTTTGACCAAATATTATCACTAATATATACTCCCTCCGCTTCCTAAAGATCTTCCTTGTTACTGTTACTACAGATACCAATGAGAATCAAGTTGTGTTGGGTGTGGGGTGGGTAAAGTAGGAGAGAGAAAGGGGTTAAGATAAATAAACAAATAAAAATGGGTTAAAGTAGGAGAGAGAAAGGGAGTAAAATTGAATTAATAATGTAATGGTGGACCATATGATAGGGACATGAGAGGGTAAAAAGGAAAACAAAAATTCCAAATAAGGAATAAAGTAAAAGAGGGAAGATCTTTTGGAAACGCACTTAAACGGAAAGAGGGAAGATCTTTAGGAAACGGAGGAAGTACAAGAAAACATACTTATGTGTGATCTTGTTAGATTCGTTTCAATATTTAATTTCATAATATCAAATTTTTATATTTTTTTATTAATAAAAAATTAAAGATATCAAAGGTCAAAAGTCCGTCTTGGAAACCATGTACAAAACAAACAAACATTGTATTATGAGACGGAGGGAGTATTAAAATATAATACTGTTTTAATTGACTTTATGCCAATTTCACCAACATAATTAAAAATTAACCTATAGGCTATATACTCGATCCATTGGATTGTTAGCCAGCTTATACCCTCAAATCCACAGTTGGTGCTTCCGCGTGCAACATATACACAAGAACCTTCCCTCTAAATCCCATGCATTGGCCTACGTAGTACGTACTAATCTTTCTGCATTTTACTAGTATTATAAATACGTCTTTATCTATACCATTCTCTTCACACAACTACAATACTAATACAATACACACATACATTTAGTCTTCAATTAATTATAACCCTCTTTAGTTCTTCCTCATCTTTCTCATTATAGTTAATTAGCAAGAAGAAAAACATGGAAATTTTATCAAATTGGCATAATAGCTTTATTGTGCTTAAGATTGTTATAGTAGTTGCTTTAATGGTATGCACTACTGCTTATGGTGCAGGCAACTTCAATGAAGAGTTTGAACCCACATTTGGTGGAAATAGAGTTCGAGTATTTGGTCGAGGTAACCAACTCCTATCTCTCACCCTAGACAAGTATTCTGGATCCGGGTTTCGCTCGAAAAAGGAATACTTGTATGGAAGGGTCGATATGCAAATGAAACTCGTCCCTGGTAACTCTGCAGGAACAGTTACTACATTTTATGTAAGTCGATTTTGGTTGCTAATTATATAGAGGTTATATTGTACAGAATCTTATTATAATTTGCTCAGAGTCAACTAAGATTATGTGCAGGGTGAGCAGCTGCACAAGGCCCACAAAATATAAGCATCCAATTCTATTAGTTATCTTCCTAAAGAAAAAAACCTAAATGACAGACTATTCCTTTCCAATTTTATCGAATGTAATGTTGGATGCAAATTTAAAGAGATTAATTTCTTTTTGGTGTTTTTCTTCTTCTCCTCCTATTCTCCAACAAAAAACCTCATTAATTAATGACTCTTCCATCTCTTTTAGTCCACCAAAAAAATTTAATCTTTATAATTTAGTTTAGTACTACTCTCCTAATTTTATGAGACGGCCCTGAATTTGCTGATATTGGCATTGTTATTTGCAGTTGTCAGCTGATCAAAGCACGGGTATACACGATGAGATCGATTTCGAGTTCTTGGGGAATGTGAGCGGCCAACCTTACACAATCCACACCAATGTCTTCAGCCAAGGGAAAGGCAACAGGGAGCAGCAATTCCACCTTTGGTTTGATCCTACCAGGAACTTCCACACTTATTCCATTGTTTGGAACACAAAACTCATCATGTAAGCAATAAATATGTACCACTTTAAATTGTTTTGAGTGTATTTATATTTTCTCTGAATTTACCTTCATTACTTGAACTCTTCATTTTATCTCAAATATGTGTCGAACTATGGAACTTGTTCCAAATAATAGTCTAGTCTAACATTGTGACACATAGCAATATGATCTAACAGCACTAGTACCCGAGTCCAAGTAACATGCTAGCTATCGTCTAACTTCTATTTTAATATTTGAACAATTTGTAGGTTTTTGGTGGATGAGATACCAATAAGGATATTCAGAAACTATGAAAAACATGGAGTTGCATTCCCAAAGAACCAACCAATGAGGCTATACTCTAGCCTTTGGAATGCTAATGATTGGGCCACCCAAGGTGGTTTGGTGAAGACAGATTGGTCTAAGGCTCCATTCACGGCCTACTACCGCAACTTCTACATCAATGCATGTGTTGCAGGTAGTAGCTTACCCTCTTGTGCAACTGCACCTGAGGCTCGCACCAACTCAGAAGGATCAACCGGCGCAAGTACTGCACGCGCTGCATGGAGAAGCCATGATCTTGATGCAAATGGTAGGAAGAGATTGAGATGGGCTCATAAGTATTTTAAGGTTTATGATTATTGCAACGACTTGAAGCGGTTTCCTCAAGGTTATCCTCTTGAGTGCAAGCACAACAGAGTTTAGGATGATGTTAGTGGAAATTCTTTGTATTATAAGGTCATATGTATTATTTGCTTATTAACAAAATTCATTTATTTGTATTCTTTGATTGTTGAGAATAAAGTTCATGTTATATTTCTTAATTTAGAATCTCAAACCTCTTTTGTAAGTCGAAAGTGCACAATGACATTTAAATTTGTTCATGAACATAGATGAAACTTTCCTGACTCAAGTAATGATCTATAAGTTGTATTATTTCAACAACCTTAACTTATGTCAAGTGTCGCGTATTGACTCATGTTATGTCCGACATAACACGACACTTGTGATCCTTCATTTCAAACCAAAAAATTGACATATTTCTACAAAATAGACGAGTATGTCCTATGTACACCCCGACACTCGCATCCAAATAGATACTTTATCTGATTCAGAGTAACATAGTCTATAGGCATGTGTGCTTGCCTTGAGAGAGAAATCAAGTATGTATAACCAATATCTTTAGATTAATATTATCATTGTTATTAGGATTATCATTGTTATCAGGATCATGCATGATCCTACTTTGGATCATCTTAATAATTGGTAGGATTGAAACGGCAAGATCGCATCATAGGATCAGAAGATCCTACAAATTTAAAATGCGTTAATATTGATAGTCATGCGACAATATGGTAAAAGACTCATATTAGAAAGTTACAACTTGGACAAAAAGAGACGCAACTTGGACAAAAAGTTACGATTGGCCGTTCGAAGTCTTATCCGGTACCAATGAACTACTGCTGAGAGCGATAGACTATACACAGTAATAGTGACTTTTTTCATTAGCAAACAGTGATAATGGTTTAATACTCTAAGACGATTGAAGTAATTAACATGCAACCAAAATCTAATATATATAGGAGAAAGATGATTATGACTAATTGAATTTTCGATGATAGGAACATATCGTAGAATCGTATTAAGATCCTTCCAAGTGAATTTTTTACTAAACGAACTTGCAAAATATTTTGTTTGTCCTAGAATAATACTTTAATCAAAGTGATGCTTGACTAATACTCCCTCCGTCTTTTTTTAGTTGCTACATTTAATTTTACATAATTGTCAAGGAAACATGTAGGGACCACTAAAAAGTATAACAATAAAGCATAAAGTAGTTGTATTTTTGTGTAAGTATATATTTCGTGATGTATCTTTACTTTTGGCTCAAAATTGAAGCTACTTGGAAATATGTAGAATTATTTTAATTTCTGATTGTAAAATGATTTTACGTTCATTCCCAAACCTTTTACCAATTTAGAAAATTAGTTACGAAGTTTCTTGGAGGAGATTGTAGTTGCAATAGGAAGTTAATTAGAATAGAATGACAACGTAACGTGGCATTGACAATTGAGAAGCATCTAGGAAATTCAAGTTAAATGCCAGTCAAGATGCCTTCATGGGACTAAAGCGGCTTTACTTTTTGAGATTAGTTAGTCACTCCTCACCAACATATTTACGAGTTGACATAAGTTATACAATGGCATAATTCAACACAAAATATACTCCCTCCTTCAAAATGTAAGGTATGCACGATGTTCGAAGTCGAACTAGAAGCGAAGCAAATATGGGAAAAATAATGAAGATTTTGTACAATTTCTTTAATAAGGCCCTTCATTTATAGTTCAAAAAAGATAGAAGTATAAGATTCATATTTACAAAAGTTTAAACAATAAAACTTTGATTAATTCCAGGTTCTCATTGTTCCTTCCCTTACACTTTTACTACTAATCCAAATGTTTTCTTTTGCCTAATCTTTAAATAATTAAAAATAGATATATTTTGGAGCTCTTATATTGGACTCTATTCCATGACCGTAATTGCATGGACCAAGAACCACCCCTATGCTAGACCAACTACTTGGTATGATTATATGAAGGGTATGTCTTGTATACAACAGGTGTATATTGAGTACAACTAAATTTGGATAAAAATATACATTAAGAAATTTAGTTATAAACCACTTTTTCATTGTTTAAGCCTTAAACCTACAGCATATAAAGTTTGAGATCTTTAAACTAATTTAAGTTTATTTTACGTAAGTTGGATATTTGCCAGCTTATAATCTCGAGCCCACAGTTGGTGCTTCAGCAATTCAGCGTCAACAATACTGAAACTTTCTCACTTGTAACCATTTTTTTTAAGTTGATAAGATAAATAATCCTACTGAACTGGCACCTCGCACAGGTATAATCAATCAGGTTTGCAGTTCTCACTTGTTACCATGCATATATATGATATGTGATTTACAAATTACAATCATATAGTATATATATATGTACCTGCTGTCTTTCTAAACCACATTTCTCACATAACTACAAACTTAATAATCTTCACATATTATCCACATTTTCTTCTTCTTCTCAATATATTTCTTAAAAATTCTTCTCTATAACAAACACATGGGAATTTTATCACATTGGCAGATTGTTATTGTAGTTTCTATAATGGTAAGCACTACTGTGTCTGTGTATGGTGCAGGCAACTTCAATGATGAGTTTGAACCCACATTTGGTGATAAACGCATTCGGGTATTTGGTCAAAGTGGTAAGCTCCTATCTCTCACCCTAGACAAATATTCCGGATCCGGGTTTCGATCCAAGAAAGAATACTTGTATGGACGTCTTGATATGCAGATGAAACTTGTTCCTGGTAACTCTGCTGGCACTGTCACTACATTTTATGTAAGTTGGTTTCATTTTCTAGTTATTCTAAGTCCATACATAGTAGCAATTTTACCAGCTTTTGGCTATGTTACTCAGACACGGATTGAGTGTCTACTCAGTTACAGGTTCCAAGTGTTCGACTCGGCTATTTTGTAGAAAAAAAAATCAAGTTTTTAGTTTAAAATAAAGTATCCAAGTAAAGTATTGTATCGAACACGACACGATATCCCTTTTTGAGGTAAATGAAGGTGTCGAAGTGTATATGTAAGGATGAAATAGGACTTCTATTTTTACCATTGCAACTTGCAAGTATATTTTTATATGGTAAGGTTACATACAAATTACTTACAGTATCACCCTCTTCATTCACATTAGATTCTGACATGCATACTAAGAGTATTAGTATGTAATTACTCAATATTTTGCTAATTTTGTTATCATTTTGCAGTTGTCTGCTGATCAAAGTACTGGTAGACATGATGAGATTGATTTCGAGTTCTTGGGAAATGTGAGTGGCCACCCTTACACAGTCCATACCAATGTATTCAGCCAAGGGAAAGGCAATAGAGAGCAACAATTCCACCTTTGGTTTGATCCTACCAGAAACTTCCACACTTATTCTATTCTTTGGAGCAGAAAACTCATCATGTAAGTGGCAAAATACCAATTTCTTTTGGGTGCATTAAACCATTTTTACAAAGCATATGTATGAACTTCTTAGAAACTATGAACTATTTGCAGGTTTTTGGTGGATGAAATACCACTAAGGATATTCCGAAACCATGAGAAACATGGAGTTGCATTCCCAAAAAACCAGCCGATGAGGTTACACTCTAGCCTTTGGAATGCTGATGATTGGGCTACACAAGGTGGTTTGGTGAAGACAGATTGGTCCAAGGCTCCCTTCACTGCCTACTATCGGAACTTCCATATCGATGCCTGTGTTGCGGGTAGCAGCTCATCTTCCTGTGCTGCTGAGCCTGAAACTTCCACCAGCTCAGAAGGAAAGGCTAATGGAAGAAATACACGCGCTGCGTGGAGGAGCCATGATCTTGATGCAAATGGTAGGAAGAGACTGAGATGGGCTCATAAGTATTTTAAGATTTATGATTATTGCAATGACTTGAACCGGTTTCCTCAAGGTTATCCTCCAGAGTGCAGGTACAACAGGGTTTAGGAAAATCATTGTTGGACTGTCTAAATCTCCTTGTTAGGAGTATATATCATTGCATAATACTTTAACAAGGAGTTTAAGTGATGGATGTTATTCTTTGTACATGACTATATGTATTTGATTGTTAAGAAACAAATTCATTTCATTTGTATTCTTTTGACTGTTGAAAATAAAACTCCTGTTATGATCAATAGAACTCTCAATCTCTTTCGAATATTCAAGTGTGCAATGTCATTTGATTCATGACAACCTTACCTCGAGGGGTCAAGTAGCTACTGTATTCTTCATTAGAAAATAGAAGGTTATGTTATATCAGCACAGCACAACCAAATGATGCAATGTGGAAAGATGTGCATTATATCAAGATTAGTGCTTCAGTGCAGAATTTATAACTGGTAAGATTGGTTAGCAGAATTCATAATATTGTTTCTCTCCAAGAACAAATATAAAAGATTGGATAGCAAGACAAGTGACAACAGAGTAAATAAACTTTGAGAGGAAATCGTCGAGTAACCAACAAATATGTCCAGCTTTTAGTTATAATATATCATCATGTCTTCACAATAAATAAATTTTCTAAAAGTGAGTCGATACATATAGCTTTAGTATGATTCTCACTTTTGGAGTCAAGAACATTCTCTACTCAAGGGAACACAGAAGTTCTTGCAGACAATCAAACTACCTGTAAAATTATCTAAATTAACATCGACGTTGCATCCTAGACAAGACACTAACGTTTTCTTGACCGGCTAGTTCCTCCCATGATCTTCTTTTGGACAGGACTTGAGAAAGTCACTCGGGGTCGCTGCAAAAGCTGTTGGGAAATGTAATTGTCAGATAATTAAGATATAAGCAATAAAAATGTTAAAGGAATCAAGGACTATGTGACTGAAATTTAACCTTTATTCTACAATGAACTTGGAGATCTTCCTGCATTTGACTCAAGCGATTTCTTGCAATTTCCTCTGCATCTGAAGCTCTTCTGCAAACTTCCTGCACCTGCAGATACACTTTGGCTCATCAAAATTGTTGAAGGACATTGCCATACCTTGTGAGGGCTATAAGAACTGAACTTCTGCCTTACTAATTGAAAATGGTACTGCATTGGTAGATTCTAATGAGAACGCAACAGAATAGAGGATAAAATTCTGTTTGGTTAAGATCAGAGCAACGACAATCACGATTCCTGATCTAATTAATGAGCACAAGAAAATTAATGTCATCTTCTAGTATACTTTTTAGTTAGGAATGTCTACTGGTAAATTTGCCATACTTTCAGAGATTACCCTCAAATTGCTTATAGTGAAGTCAAAATAAGTAAGTATTGGCCAAACCTCCTATCCATGTAGACTAATGATGAGCCAAAATTATCAGATGCTAAAAAATATTATGAATGAATCATAGTTAATTGAAATCTATGACAATGGATTGTCGCTAATAACATGCTTCTAAGCCTCTTTCAATAGCCCATAGTACACCACACAATGTAACAAATATAGGTCATGAACCCATGGCTATAAATGCAACCACGGTTGTATATATACTGACATACATAAGCAGCAGAAAAATTCCTCATCATATATTCATCTAAAAAGAACATATTAAGATATCTCAAAGATATATAGCAAGGTGGTAACAAATCAGAAACCAAGGCAACATTTGTTACCTGATCAACAGGGACAATAGCTTTATCATTCGCTTCACTAACAGATTTTTCCAACGTACAGCGCAGGCTTGACAGCTCCTTCATCAAGTCCATGGCAAGTTCTTCAGCATCCAACAACTGATTCCTAGAAAACTCAAATGCCTTTTCTGCATTGAGCCGAAATGAAGCGCAGCTCAAGCAGTTGCAAATCCCCCGACATCCACGAGGATTTTTCATTAGGATGCCTTTGCCTAAAGCAAAACCAGGTTCACATTTGAGTTCTTTTTTTTCTGGGCTGCATTCTCTTTCAACAAATACAGGCAATTGAGATGGAGTACATAAATTGGCATCTTCCCTTGAAGGTTCAGGACTTTTCTTGGGGCTGTGCAAAATGGCTGCAAGATCAGATTCAACAATTGGGCTAATATCTCCCGACTTCCCTGTATTATCTAATGAAGCCTGAGTATCAGGTGATGCTCCTCCATTCTTAGTAATAACATCATCTGATACAAGGGTTCCAATTTGGGTTTCATCAGAGACCGAGTGTTCTTGGGTTTTTTCTGGATGACAATGAATTGGGGTACATGGAGCAGCTTGCTCAGGACTAGAATCATTAGTCGCAGCACAGTCTACTGTAAGCTTTTCCTCTTCTTCACTAAAAGTGCTCACTCCAAGTGGTTTGCAAGAAACTTCAGTTGCAGGGGGATTTTCATCCAACTTAGGGATGTCAATGACAGTTTCCTTAGAGGAAAAAACTAGAGGCTTTTCTTCAACATCAGTCTCAATTTTAATGATTGAATTGATTTTTGGTGCACCTATAATATGACATTAGTTTAGAAAGCTATTCAAGAATTAAAATGACTCATAGTTTGAAATAAACCAAGAATAACACACACTATCCATAAATAAGCAGAAAACAAGAAAATAAAATCTAGGGATTACTTGGTGTATCCTTTGCTAAGTCCATCAGGAAAGGGAGCATTCTCCTATAGCTGAACGAATTCGGGGCCTTGAATACCTTCAACCTCGAGCACGGATTTAAACCCTAATGCATTTAGTAATTTAGTATGGATACAAAGATAACCAATTAAATATAATTGTTCTCAACTAAGAAACTAAACTTCATCACAATATCAAACAAAAAAATATCATCAATATCTAAAGGCTTTATAGAGAATAGAATAGTATTACCAAATTTCTCTTAGAATTAGAAAAATTCTTCTTTCCCTCAGCACTTCCACCTTTACTAGGACTAATTTTCTTCGGCGGCGACCACGAATCAGCATTTGTATTGTGAAGGACACTCTGCTCATCACTCTGCCTTACCAAAACTACTGCCTTTGGAGGTGTTGTCTGCACATTTTCCTCACAATCTTCACCATTACCACCCTTCACATCTTTACTACTCAAATTAGGGCTCATATCATTAGTAACCTGGCCTCCGCAATCATCCTTAGCATCAAAACCTTCAATTAACAAATCCGGGTTTTCACCATTCAAACACACACCCTTCAAATCAACCCTAGAATCAACATATTTCTCCATCACTGACAAATTAGGGTTTCCAGCATTCAAACACACATCCTTTATATCAACTCTAGAATCAATACAATTATCCAACAATGACAAATTAGGGTTTTCACCTATCAAATCAACCCTAGAATCAACACATTTATCCAACATTGACAAATTAGGGTTTCCACCATTCAAACACACACCATTCAAATCAACCCTAGAATCAACGCATTCCTCCAACACTGATAAATTAGGGTTTCCACCATTAAAACCCTCCCCCTTAACTTCAATCCCCAACAAACTAGGGTTTTCACCAATTACGCCATTTCCATCAGATTTACAATCAACCTCATCCAATTCGCTAACAATCAACTCAGAATCAAAATTAGGGTTTACATTCTTACCAACTTTATCATCCAATTCAGAAGGCATTGAGAAAACGCGGCGAGCTCGAAGATCCTTAATTGAAACATTGTAAATCTCATCATCTTCATCAATAACAACAGAATCACCATTACGATGATTATTACAATCAGACAATCTTTGAAATGTGGGTAAACTAGGGTTTGTAAGCGACGACGGAAACGAGCGACTTTTGCGAGATTTTCCAGATCTATTATGGTGGAAGAAAAACTTCTGGGATTTATGACGAGTTAAAATCCCAGAAAATGGGGTTGAATTTGTTGAAGTTGATGATGATGTAGTTGTAGTAGGTTGCTTTCGTTTTCTGGATTTTGTAAGTTGTACTTCCATGGCTTCCTCAAGGTGCAGTTTTCTAGAGAGAGAAAGTGTGATGACTGATGAGAGAGAAATTAATGGCGGCAAAAAATGGTGTTAATGGAGATTAATTTATAATGCGTGGGAATAAAATGGCGGGAATTTGTTTGGCGGGGAATAAGGTTGTGGGTTTGACTTTGAACTTTGGCCCATTTACATGGTCGTTGTTAGGGTTTTTTTTGTGTGGTGGATGTGAAGTTGGGTGTTTGAAGGAATGTAAACTTGGGCCAATGTTCTTGTTGTATTGGTGTTAAAATTTGTTATCAAATAATCATCCATGTTGGTTCATTGATTTTCTTTTTGGAGAAGGGGAAGGGGAATGGGGTGGTTCACGTTGTAATAAGGGGTGCTTATTGGTCGAGCCGAGTTCAAATTCTGGTTAGCTCGATTCGTGTTCATTTTAGGTTTATATGAATTCAAGCCGAGTTCGAAATTCGACAAACCGTTATAGAGTTGTGGTTGAACCGTTATCGAGTTGTGATCGAACAAGCTTGACATATTAATATCTTTAGTTTACTCGTCTTCTTTATATATATTTTTTTTTTTGAATATTTTTGTATTTTGAGTTTTTTTATTTTATTAGGAAAGATAATTGGTTCGAAGACCAACCATTGTTGGGCTATTAGTCTGTAGGGCACCAGCTGAGAGGCTGAGTACAAGGCTAAACAGCCAAAATTAAATGCACCAACATATTGTTGGGATGAGGATTTGGACCCGGTGCAATGCCCTATAATTCGGGGTGGTACTCCACTACGGTACCACCTCTCCCTCTTTGTATTTTGAGTTTATTCTTAAACAATAAAATTATTAACTTATTATATATAGAATAAACTTATTTATGTATACATACATAATACATTATTTCTATGTATAAAAACGTAATCGAGCCAAGTTCACGAGTTTTTTGAGCCAAGCATGTCATAACTAGGCTCGTTAAGGTCTCAAAGCGAACTTTGACACAGACGAGCTCAAACGGTTCACAAAGAGGTTAGGCTTATTATTGTATTTGCATTGTCAACTAAAATAGTGGTTTCTTTTACGGCTTTGTTGTCTTTAACTTATTTTTGCCGAAATCAACTTATATTTGTGGAACTAAACTTATGTAAACTGAGACTTATATTAATAATTTGAGGAGAATATAGCCTAAAAATAAAATGGTGTGAGCTACTTTAGTCCTTGAATGATATAACGGAGTTGGAAACCAAATGCAAATGGAGAAACTTTTTTTAGTACTTTCCATGAAAATCGTAAACCAATATTGCTCCCAAAAGCCATTTTAAGGAGTCGAATTAAGCTACATCATTCATTCATTCTGGCCTTTTTATCAAAAATATTTTTAAAATTAAACATTTTAAACAAGAAAATCAAGGTCAATCTCATCTTTTAGCCCGAAGAGAGAAGACTATTTTTTCAGAAAAGATAACTGACCTGAAAATCAACCCTCAATAAGTTACTACCGTGCTGGGAATACTAGTTTAGAGGCCGGGTCAAAGAAAACTATCTTATTAGCAAAAATAGCCTTAAGAAATAAAAAAGAGTATTACCACATAATTAACATAGGATTATAGGAAGCATAAAATGAGAAAAGTATTTATGGTTCTTCTATGGTCCAAAAATAACCCAAAGGCCTATGTTTTAGAGGACCCAACAAAAGCTTAAAAAAAGCTCATTCTAAAACAACGATCACTTATCAATAGCTTATTAAAACTGATTAATAGTAAACATGAATATATAATATTAATTGAAATAACACATGTGAATATATACTAATAAAAAAAATAAAAATTATTTCGTATAAGATTTGATCCCGTAATTTCAAACTCAATATTAAAGTACTAAACACTAAATCAAGTCTTATTTAATGTTGTTATTTTAAAGTAAAATATTAATAAGTGAAAAATGTCACTATATGGGAGTATCCCGGCTTATAAACTAGTTATTCATATGAAAGCAAAGCTTCCAAAAAATGAAATTCGTCATCGAATTCTAAATTCTAACCAGAAAAATCTTTATTGACCTAGTGGGTATTCTACCAACTTGAAATTGACATGAATATCCAGTTAAATTCGATCCAACTCATCAATTTTTTTAAATTCTCTATTTTTAATGGGTTAATTACTCACACGGTTGATGTATCAGTTGATAAAACATAAAAGGTGTTGAGACATATAAATTGAGTGTTTTTATTGAGCAAGAGGTTAAAGTTTCAAGTTTTAATGGCTTTGACACCTCAACCCTGATAAAATTTGAGGGACGCACGCGAAAGTTTTGATGAACCCTTCCTAATATAACAAAATCACATTTTTATTGATTACATTTATAAGAATTGTACAACTATATTTGTGAAAGCTTTTTGGATTAACTCACCTTTAATTTTAACGCATACACATACAACATATTTATATTTTATGTATCTTAGATTCTAGACTTCTCTACACTTGTCAATATATATGATTTTCATAAGATATTTCTAAATACATCATCACTTGATTTTTCTAGACTACACATACTATATTTTCATTAAACATCTAATTTTTTTTAAATTAACCTCTAATACTTCCTCTGTTATGTTTTAAATGAAACATTGGATGAAATGAGACTATTCAATGATTAATTTTGACTCCAATTTATCGATATTATATAAAGAAAAATATACTCAAATGGATCTTGTTAGATCCATCTCGATTCATACTATCAAATTATCAGTTTTGTATATTTTTTTACGTATACACAACTATAAATAATAATGACTAAAAAACACGTTAGGTTACATGAAAAAAACAAATGTTTCATTTAAAAGAGAACGGATGGAGTATATGTTTCATTATCTTGGTTTAAGATCGATCGCTTAAAAACCCTAGCCTCCCCTCTCCTTTTCTCTCTCTAAAACCCTAGCCTCCCTTACCCCTTCTTCATCAATTAGGGGGTTGCCATGGATGTTTTCATCCATGGTAAGCCCCTTTTTCCCTTTTATTTTCAGTTTTTAGTTCATTTTCTTGTTTTGTTCAATAAATTAGTATCTCTTTATGAGATTTTCTCAAACCCTTTTATGGGGTTTTTAGTTTCTGTTTTGGAAATCTCCTTCTCCCCTATGGGAGTTGTGAGTATGGTTCTTTTGTTTTTAGGTATGAGAAATTATTCTCATTGGTTGAAGTTCGAGATTCAACCTGAAGAATTAGGGTTTCACAACTTCTGTATAATTATGGAAGACTATTGGAGTACGTTCATCCCAAAATTTCCGCATCTGCAGATCGTATGCCGAACCAGAGCGAACTCACAGATTGCATTGCTTCAGATGAAGATTTTTATTAAGGCAAAATTAAGTCAAATCTGCGATGTTTACATTTTTAGGGTGATATGTATTTCTATTAGAATTTTATGTTTTTCAGAAATGACTTGTAAGTACCATTTGGTGAAATATTAATGAAATCCCTTTTCTTTCTTTAAAAAAAAAAAGATCGATCGCTTAAAGTTCAAGGGACTAGATAGTAGAGACTTAGAGAGTAAAAGTAGATATTATTACGTACGTCACGGCGTCACGCACTATACACTAAACCTTGAATACGTGAGCAATGATGGACAATCACATAACAATTATTTGAAAAATAAGCTGTCAAAAAATTAAGAAAAAAAAATCTTTGAGAAGATTTAGAGCCCACTGCCCGACCACGTACTTATAGTTTTTTGTATTGCTCACTCGGTTTATCGTAGTTTTGCTCGATTACATTTGAACCCGACCCGGTTTGTACACTTGACTATGGTGGGTGAGTCTCCCATCAGTTTTTGCATACGATAATGAGGCTCAAACTCGAGACATTCCTTAAGCGACATCAAACTGCTTACCATTTGAATCAACTTTTGTAGGTATATACTGATAATTATTGAAATATACAGTTACTACTACTTACTAGTTTAGTTACTACTTACTACGTATGCTGGTGAAGTCACGGGTAATTTGTTTCTCTTATACAAGTCGCACTGCTATCTTCTAACTGCAGCTGGCAGTGGGCACCCCCCTAACCCTAAGAAGACAAGAAGTGCAGTATTATGATATTATCTTTTTTTTTTTGACATCAGATAAACTTGCATTAATAAAATTGAATTACAACCTAGAAAACATACTAACCAAACATAAGAAAATCATCTTGAACAGGATTAGGTACTAAAACAGGATTAGTTACTAAAACAGGGGGGGAAGGGGCATAACATTTCTTCCGACAAGGATAGCAGACGTCCTCAGTAAAGCAGGATGGACTTCGCTTGAGTCCAATGCGCACCCTGCAAAACAAAGGGTTAGAAAAAGAGGTACTTCGACGCTTACCGTAGTATGTTGGCTTTTGATACTGGAGTGCACACGAGAGGAAATTTTCATCTTGCTGGTAGACTGATTGTTGACCCGTGAAGTAGACTTTGCCGGCGAACAAAAGGAGGTACTTGGAGGTACTAACAAAGAGACACAAGACGACTTTTCGGAATCCATACTGGTAGCCGCAACATCGGGGCCGAAATTTGGAGTTTGTTTACACTGCTCGTACCCTTCCACAGGGGAGTGTCTCATCTCCATGGGTGTATGGTAAGCTATAGTCGTGCTGCAATCCATCTTCTGTGATGGATTTATAGTTCGGATGCTGATGATTTGATTTTGGGAAGAGCAATGGTAATGCAAGGTTCTAGTACTTCATTTTCTTCGTTTAAATTGGATCCCCAATCCCCCACCTTAGCTAGCCTTTCCAAGCTATTATTAGCTGCATGCTTATTAAATTTTGCATGGGTCGGGTCGGGTTCGGATGTCCGATGGTGCTGTGTTGTGCTGTTTATTTCTTATGGTCAACATTTTCAAATTTGTTCCTTGTCCAGCATGAGTATTACGAGCTGACCCACATGTCGATCTGTTCATATTTAATCAAAAAGGTAAAACGTCAAACTTTTAAGAGGGTTTGTCAGGCACGACACATGAGTTAGGACTACGTTTGAGTCCCTTTTTTATACATGTCACACGTTTTTCTTTGCCTAATCCATATATGACTCAATTTGATACAAGTCTTGTTGGCTCAACACGACCCAACTCATTTCAAACTCTAGTTGCATGCATTAACTATTGAGAGTAGATTATAAAATCTTACATCCGATGCTTTGATATAACTTAATAGTGAATAAACTATATATATATACACGTCTTTTAAGTTAATAGTCCTTGTTTGAAATAAAAAGATAGTGGATAGCTAATTAATTACATTGATTTAGTTTGATTTGCTGATAATATTAGTTGGTTTGACTTATAAATAACATTAGTTATTTAATTTATTTAGATGTATTTGGTTGTCAAACTAATAGCTAGTAGTTATTTTTTCATTTTAACTAGTAAAATAACAAATAAGCAAGGGCATTGCTATATTTATTAGTGAACCCTTCTCACTTTAATAAAGATAACTATTATTTCTTATTCTATAATGTATTTCCCAAGGAATTAGCAAGAAAAAAAACCAATGAGAGTTACATATACTTAATAACATTATTTTTGTTGGTTTCAAACCCAATATTATTTAATATATTAATTAAATTCTAGGTCTTAATTATGCACATCAGATTATGAGTGGCCATGAATAAGTCATAACTTTGACCATTAATATCTTTAGTTATCTATTAGTAAAAATTATAAAAAGTTGATAATATAGAAAATGAGATAAATCTTAAAACATCATATGTATTACCATTTGTTTTTATATGTGATAGGTTGTCGTACACCCGTCAAAGATAATTCCTGCAAAACCTTCTAACAATGTAGTAGGGTAAGTAGGGTCGAATCCACAGAGAGATGGTCGTTTTAATCTAGTTTTTAAGGTATAGAGAAACTAAACAAGATCAAGAATTTGAATTAAAGTTCTAAACTAATCAAACTACGAGAATCAAACTAAAAAGGATCTAGGGTAATGGTTCACCATGTTTATACTTATAAACTATCAAAATATCATCAATAGTTCAATTAATCAGATATCTAGGGCACAGGTTAATCCTTGGTCAGGCATTAATGCTCTCAAATCTATGCTCAGTATCTATCGGTCGCTCAACATAATCAGATTTGCTAATTGTAGGTAAGCCTCTAAAGAGTACTATCTCTCGATCTATGACTCGATATTAGCAATATTTAATCAGACAATTGATCAGATTGCAAGATAATATAAAACACTAATCAATTAGAAATAAATGACTAATAAAACCATCAATAAACACCATCAAAATTATACATATAAACATGGATTCCCAAACCCTAGATATAAAATTACTCAATCATGAATAAAGAATAAAAACTACATCTAGAAAGAGAAAGGAAAACATAATTAAAGGAAATCAATGAAGAGAGAGAATGAAATAATAAAACTAATGAATTCAAGAATGAAAATGAAAAACTAGGTTTAACTAAAGAGAGAAAAAGAGAGAGAAAACTAAAACTAAACCTAAAACTAAAAATAACGTAAAGGGGAGGAGAGAGAAAAAGAATGAAAACCTATCTAAATAATATTTTAACCTAATATGACTAGGAAAGTAATTTACAAGATAAGGAAAGTCTTAATAAATCATTAATGGCGGATTAGTGATCCGCGCGTACGCGTGGCAGATTCCAGCAGAAACAGTGCAATCTTCCGAAAGGCATAACTCCTTGACTAAAAGTCTCCTCGGGCGTGCCACCTATCGTTGGAAAGCTCTTCAAGTCTAGTTTCCAAATATGTGGAATTACTCTTTAAGAAGCACATCAAAAGTTATGATCAGAAGAGTAGACATGACTCCTTTTTCACATTTCTTCTAATGATTTTCCGCTTCTTTTTTGCTCAAACTCGTACTATGACATATCCATACGATCCTTATTCATTGTAGCTTCTTTCCAAGTGCTCCTAATCCTCAAGTTAGCTAATCATACTCCAAATACGTTTCAATGCCTGAAATTCATCAAAAACAAGAAAACATACCGAATAGGATAGAAAATAACTTAAGAATATAATGCAATAATGAACCTAAATATGAAACTAAATGCTCTAAAATGCAACCTAAATGCACCTAAAAACTATATATAAATATGACTTATCAAACTCCCCCAAGCTAAACCATTGCTTGTCCTCAAGCAATAAGACATAGACATCGGAAAAGTTAGACAACCTACAATATAGGACTACAACAGGGCTAAACACTCAATTGAAATCACAAGAGATATAATCACTACATAAACCAAGCATCGAAACAATCTCGAACAAAGCCGCATAGCATATCATGTATCGCAATCGACTCTCCAATCATACCACAAACCATCTCTCCAAACTGGATTTAACCAAACATGACAGACCTCACTATAGTTATGTGCACTCAAATCTCTCATGTGTTTAAGGGTAAATAATGACTCTCAACCTAAATCAGTCGACTCAGATGAAGCAAATACTCTTTAACTTTGACTTTTTGACTCACTTAATACTCAACAATACAATACATAATGATCAAGAGGACTTTTAAGGGTTGTAATGGGGCTGAGGTTAAAGGTATGGAAATAATTTGGGAATTGTGGTGGAAAAACCAAGAAGGGGGAGCATCATATAACTGAAAACATGACCATAAAAGTCATAACAACTCCCTACAACAACCAACAATCTCCAAATATAATCAACAATCTTTTTCACTCAAGAAATTCAATCATAACCCTTTTTATTTCACTTTATTCACAACTCTTTTTTTCACTTCTTTTTCATTTCATTTTTCCTTTTTTTTTGTTCCTTTTTTTCAAACTTTCATTTCAATTTCAAGCTCACTAAACATATTTTCATCCTTCTAACCACAAATAGAGCACTTCAATTCAATACAAACAAACCAAAACTAATATTCGCTCCCCCAAGCTAGGCTTGGGACAAGAATCAAATGAGGCAATGGCTTGTAATGTAGGTATTAATCAAACAAAGTCAGAAAAAGCTCAGCGGGGCTGAAGGAAGGATAATATGAAAACAAGAATAACTCTGGAGCTAAGATCATCAAATGAAACGCCTCAATCATATCAAAATGTATGCACTATCAAATATCAAGGAGTACCAAGTCAAAGTCAAGATCAATGCAACAACGAGGAACTAATCACACATGAAAGAACAGAACTGACACAGATACGTCAGTTTATAGGCACAAAAGCTCACTTAGGTTAAGGTGTCTGCATAGTAATGTTAAATCGAGCCAGAGAGAGATCAATCAATCTTACCACAAACAATCATTGCGAAACAATCGTGCTATGAAGTATCATGAACAAGATGAGTGACACTTAACAAATGTAGTAAAATATCAACAAGGTTCTCAAAAAGTCTTAGCAGTAGTCCCATAGATGCAACTAAAATGAGATGAAATCTAATATGAGATGAAATATGCTAATGCAACTAAGAAAGCAGTACAATTTTTTTGGTTACACGTAAACTCCCACTCCTAATAAGCAGTACAAACCGTGCAACATCCTACGAAAGCAATGAAATCTACACTAAGAAAGAATAAAGATAGAATATTCCTCCCCCAAGCTAGAATTTGCAGTGTCCTCACTGCAAAACCAGTTCAGAGAAAGAACAAACAACCCATCATCACCAACACCAAACGCCACCAAAAGCCACAAACCACAAAAACCACACACAATCCCGACAATCCTAACAATAATTCAATCAATGTGTAAGATTCTCAACAAGATGGCATCAAAACAAAAATCCAAGAAAAAATTCGATGAACATGAACAACAATATAAGGGAAAAGATGCTTACTACCAATGAATTGGGAGAAGATCAAAATACTCAAAAATCATGTATAATGTTCACAAAGAAACTTGAGAATTTGATGCCTGTTTGAGAGATAATAGAAGAACCATAATTAAAAAATTAAAAGTCCATTGAAAAAAGTAAGAACAAAATATATTAAAAAAAAAGGAAAAAGAAATAGAAAAGGAAAAGAAAATCAGAAAAATAAAAAATAACAGGAAAAGAGAAAGAAGAAAGAAACGAAAGAAAAGAAAGGGAGAGGTGCGACTGTGGTTTGATAGTGGTGCGGAGCAGCGGCAAGAAGCCGTAAGAGGCGAAGCTGATTGATGGTGATGTAGCGTAGGTGTGGTGGATAGAATGGGGGTGATGATGGCGGTGTAGTGGGCGGTGACGGTTCGGTGGGTCGCGACTGGCGCGGTACTGGGCAGAGGGCAAGAGCCGGCGATGTGGGAGAGCGCTGGGTTGCTGCACAGACCAGGAGGTTGTCGCAAAGAGATCGTGGGGTGCCGGCGAGGAAAACCGGTGGTCGGTGCTCTGTGATGAGAGGGGGAAGAAAGCGTGAAGCAGAGTAGCATGAGGACGAAGGAAACAAACAGGGGAAAGGGGATTTTGCTGGGTTTCCGTTGTTTTTCTGAAAGTTCACCTCGCCCGGTCAAGCACAAAAACCCGCCCGGTCAGGCGACTTCGCCCGGTTGACCGGGCAAGCAATACCTGGCCAATTTTTTTGTAAAAATCTTCGGCCTCATAAATTGCTTGCGCGCCCGGATAGGGCAAAATCCGCCCGGTGGGGGAAAATCTGCCCGGTCTGACAAGTCTCTTCTTTTTTTTTTTTTTTTTTTTTTTTTAAACCCGTTCTACCTACAACAAATACACAAAACACACCATAATCAGTAAAATCACTCAAAAAAAATGATGAAACAAAGATAAAAATCAAAATAAAAAATAAAGAAAATAAGAGACAAAATAAGTTAAAACTCGGGTTGCCTCCCGAGAAGCGCTAATTTCAAGTCTTGCATGACCGTTGAAGATTAGTAGATCACTCATAATAATTCAATGCTCTAAGAAGCTTATCATATGCTCCTGCAGACATCTCAGAGCATATTATATAAGAGTGAAAGGAAAAATGAAAAAAATTAATACTAAAGAATTATTAAAACTACAAAAAGAAAAATCAAAGGAAAAATTATATTTACAAGAAGGAGAAAAAGAAAAATCGTTAGTCTTTTTACATGACTCAAAAGAAGATAAAGAAACTAAATGTACATTATTTACGTTATCACGCGAGTCATTCAAAGGGGGAGAAAGAAGGAACGATGGAGGATATAATATGGGAGAAGAAGGAATAAGGCCAAATGGTTGTGAAAAGGGAACATGAGACTCAAAAACAGTATACGGTGTCGATAAAGACTCATAAATCACCTCACTCTCAACTTGACTTTCCTCCGAAGAGGAAATTTCAACCATGATTTCTTCCTCCTGCAAAACATCCATCACATTAGCACTTCTCTCAATCTTATCATCATCCAAATAGCTCTCATTAAAAATCCACCCCTCAGTATCATCATAAATAAATGGGTTGGGGTTAGAATCTTGAGCAGATTGACATTCAAATTGGAAAGAAGGGTCAAAACCATCTACTGATGGTGGTGTCATGTAAGTTTGGGGTAAAAGAGCAGATGAAGACATCTCCCACTCATAAGTATCCCTAGCCAACCACACAATTAAATCCCAACAATAATCAGGTGATTGGAATAGAAATCCTCATTACACATAGATTCTACCACCATCCTAGTTTCTTCATTTAACCCCTCATAAATCACTAGGCACATATCCCACAGTTCAATTCCATGATTAGGACCAATAAAATCACCAAGCCTATGATAATACTTCCAAAACACTTCATTCTCATACTGAGGAAAAGAAAAAATTGCTCTAGAATTACTAGTATGCACATGGGTTCACATAACATATGAGGTAATTCAGGGGAACTCATGTAAAAATTGAGAGGATTTTGATATGATGCATCAAAACTGTAAACATGAGAATTCCAAGAATTATTACTATGTTGCCTAGCAAAATAATTATCCCCATCATCAAAATAGCATGACTCCATGATACAAAAAAAAAAAAAAAAAAAAAATATTCACAAAAAGGAAAAAAAAAATAATATACAATTTAGTTTCACCAACAATAAAGACTAAATAAAACAATACCGTCTCCCCGGCAACGGCGCCAAAATTTGATAGGTTGTCGTACACCCGTCAAAAATAATTCCTGCAAAACCTTCTAACAATGTAGTAGGGTAAGTAGGGTCGAATCCACAGAGAGATGGTCGTTTTAATCTAGTTTAAGTATAGAGAAACTAAACAAGATCAAGAATATTGAATTAAAGTTCTAAACTAATCAAACTACGAAAATCAAACTAAAAAAGATCTAGGGTAATGGTTCACCATGTTTATACTTATAAACTATCAAAATATCATCAATAGTTCATTAATCAGATATCTAGAGCACAGGTTAATCCTTGGTCAGGCATTAACGCTCTCAAATCAACATATGCTAGTACGGTCGCTCAACATAATCAGATTTGCTAATTGTAGGTAAGCCTCTAAAGAGTACTATCTCTCGATCTATGACTCGATATTAGCAATATTTAATCAAACAATTGATCAGATTGCAAGATTAATAATATAAACACTAATCAATTAGAAATAACAATGACTAATAAACCATCAATAAACATCCATCAAGAATTATAACATATAAACATGGATTCCCAAACCCTAGATATAAAAATTACTCAATCATGAAATAAAGAATAAAAACTACATCTAGAAAGAGAAAGGAAAACATAATTAAAGGAAATCAATGAAAGAGAGAGAATGAAATAATAAAACTAATGAATTCAAGATGAACATGAAAAACTAGGGTTTAAACTAAAGAGAGGGGAGAAAAAGAGAGAGAAAACTAAACTAAACCCTAAAACTAAAAATAACGTGAAAGGGGAGGAGAGAGAAAAAGAATGAAAACCTATCTAAATAATATCTTTTAACCTAATATGACTAGGAAAATAATTTACAAGATAAGGAAAGTCTTAATTAAATCATTAATGGGCGGATTAGTCATTCGCGCGTACGCGTGGCAGATTCCAGCAGAAACAGTGCAATCTTCCGAAAGGCATAACTCCTTGAATAAAAGTCTCCTCGGGACGTGCCACCTATCGTTGGAAAGCTCTTCAAATCTAGTTTCCAAATATGATGGAATTACTTTATTTTAAGAAGCACATCAAAAGTTATGATCAGAAGAGTAGACATGACTCCTTTTTCACATTTCTTCTAATGATTTTCCGCTTCTTTTTTGCTCAAACTCGTACTATGACATATCCATACGATCCTTATTCTTTTTTTTTTTTTTTTTTTGTTGCCCACCCTTCACCGGAGCTTTGCTCCGACTACATCCGAGTCCGACCCGGGTCGCACACCTGGCTTTGGTGGGTGAGTCTCCCAACAAGAGTTTCTGCATACGGTGAGGCTCGAACTCGAGACCTCCCTTAAGCGACATCAAGCTGCTTACCACTTGAGCCAACTCTTGTTGGTATACGATCCTTATTCATTGTAGCTTCTTTCCAAGTGCTCCTAATCCTCAAGTTTAGCTAATCATACTCCAAATACGTTATCAATGCCTGAAATTCATCAAAAACAAGAAAAACATACCGAATAGGAATAGAAAATCATAACTTAAGAATATAATGCAATAATGAACCTAAATATGAAACTAAATGCTCTAAAATGCAACCTAAATGCACCTAAAAACTATATATAAATATGACTTATCAATATGTTAGTTAAAAAATATGGTCAAAATATGACATGCAAATAATGTAAAAGTTAAAACGTGCCGGACTTAATATGAAACGGATAAAATTTATTATTATTATTATTATTTATTGAATAAAATTTTATAAAAACATGATTTTCTTTAATTGTGTAATTTATTATTATCAATCAAATTCATGTAAGACAGGACAAAAAAAAGCAACCTACTTAAACGCAAAATTCAAATGATAGGATAGGTTTAAAGAAAAAGGTATGTTCATCCACTGATTAACAATTTAACATCCCACATGTTCATATATCACATCAACTTGTTAATTATGGGAGGTTCTATAGATTAATTCCATGATCCCTGTTCTACCTAGCTCCTTGACATCTCTTTCAATCTGATCAATCTTCTAACTACCATCATTATTATTCATTACCATATTCAAATCTCAAAGATTACAAGTATCAACACTTATATAGTCCAAACAAACAGCTTTCAGTCATAAACTCGTTTAATCTTAGTGAACTCTTAGGCGGCGTTTGGTTTAAAGAGAGGAATGGAAAGGGAATGTATTCAAATAGTAAAGGGGAGGAACATTAACAATAATGGTTACTACTATTATATTATTGGGTGTTTAGCTCAACAATGAAAAGAAATCACTTATAAGATAATGAGAAGTATTTTGTTACTCCTCTAATTTAGATGGTAACATTTGGAGGGTTTGGATTACCCTCAAATAAGGATAATGGTTAACCTACTACGACGCTATCCAAACCAAACAAGCAGTAATGGATATAGATTACTGAATTTGTTTCCAAACCCTAAAAAAGCTCGACCAAACAAGGCATATTAATGTATCCAGTAAGTTCTTGAATGAGCTGTCAAATGTCTTCGTGCAAATTTGTGGTGACATACAACTTTATCCAGAAATCACATTTGAATGTTTTAATCAGTAGAATTGGCGAAAATTGATTTTATTTTATCGATTTTTCTTACTAGGCATGCATTTTTTGGAAATTTACTTTGATCATTATGATACACGTTCACATTTAATTTGTGTACTAGCTTAAAAGTTTGAAAAATCATGAGGAATTGAGGATTATTTCTGTTACGGAGGAAGTAGAAAAAATAGAACGTTATCTCTTGAAGTAGAAATAGATAAATCTTTACTTAAATTTTTATTTTAAAATAAAAGAATTTGGAAAATGAACCAATTATTGTTTTGTTAATAATATGATGCATGGCAAGTTTTTCTATATTAATGTAAGAAAGCGGTTAAACGCAATGATTCGATCTCAAATTCTGGATACCACCTACACAAAACTTTATCAACTAAACTAGATAACTGACGAAGAGTATAGCCGGCGTATAAAGGATGACTACTCGGTTCCACGGTGATAAGTAAATCGTCAAAAAACTGCTGAAATGAATTCTACTAGCTAGCCTCCAGTGCTAGAATCTAATACCTACATGATCTTAAAGCCGTCAAAGTTCATTTAGGATCCAAAAACATCATTTTAATAAAGTTCAAGTTTATTTTTTTTATTAATTTTCGTATTAGGTCCTTATAAAAACTATTTACAATCTTTTGTCACTAGGGTTAACTTAACTTTTGATAATAATTCTTTTAGAATTTCTCTCTTTCTAGTGAATTTCAGAGCCATCTATCAGATTTATCGCTTGTAAATCTGTTCATTCATATAGGAATTATCGCTTGCTTTTACCTTTGTGCTTCCGACTACATCAATAGCTCCATATGTATTCATGTAAACAAAAAACTATATTCTATAATGACTATTATATACATATAGAGTACTAATACAAAGGGTACATTTACAAGATAAAAACTCATCCGCGAAATATGTTCTCTCCTTGATATTATATTGCTTGCTATCAATCACTCACCACTAGATCACCAATCACAACTAATATTTATATTGTGCACACAAATTAAGTCGGCTAGCAAATGGCAAAAAGATCCAATTTTGCAATTTGCCACCCCAATACCAATCATCAAGTAAATAATTACTTATTCTCCTACTATTGTACAAGATAGATTCATATGAAAACTCTTTATCAATGCATCTATCTCAAAAAACAACCCTTAATCGTCACCACAAACGTCACTCATCAAGCATGTGGATAAATCACTATAAATAAGCCATACTCCACAAACAATCCCCATCACATGCATGCAACAAACACTTACCATAAATATATTCACGATCACCAAGAATATAACACCACAACAAATTCATAACCTCCTCAAGTTTGTTTATCCCAAGGTCACTTGCTACACTTAAACTTTGAGAATCACGCGCCACCTTTTATGGAGGAGCAAAAGCCTCATTTCCTCATAGTGACCTTCCCTGCCCAAGGCCACGTCAACCCGGCCCTCCAATTCGCTAAGCGGCTATTACGAACTGGGGCTCATGTCACCTTCTCCACCGCCGCCTCCGCCCATCGTTGTTTCGACAAGGCCAAAATTCCTAGTGGCATGTCTTTTGCTACGTTCTCCGATGGGTATGACGCCGGTTTCAGAGCCACTGACGGAGATGTCCTAGACTACCTTTCGACATTCCGCCAGCGCGGGGCCGAAACTCTGGCAACGCTACTCGAAAATAGCGTTGCCGAGGGGAGGCCGGTAACATGCTTGGTGTACACACTCCTCTTACCGTGGGTAGCCGAGGTGGCGCGTAAGTTTCACGTGCCATCTGCGCTACTATGGATACAACCTGCCACAGTTTTTGATATCTATTACTACTATTTTAATGGGTATCATGACATCATTTATGACTGCGAGAAAGACCCCTTATGGTCCTTAGAATTACCAAACTTGCCATTAAAGCTCAAATCCCATGATATCCCTTCATTCCTTTTACCTTCTAATCCTTTTCTTTACACCTTTGCCCTCCCTACATTTGAAGAGCAAATGGAAGAGTTAGATAAAGAAGAGAAACCAAAGATTCTTGTGAATACTTTTGAGGCTTTAGAAGTTGATGCATTAAAGGCTATTGAAAAATTTAAATTAATTCCTATTGGTCCCCTCCTTCCTCCCACCTTCTTTAATGGAAAGGACCCCTCCGATAAGTCTTTCGGAGGGGACCTTTTCCAAAAATCTAATAATTCGGATTACATGAAATGGCTCGATTCCCAAGAGGAATATTCGTCCGTAATTTATGTGTCATTTGGTAGCATCTCGGTGCTATCCAAGACACAGATGGAGGAGTTAGCCAAAGCTCTTATACAGATCCACAGGCCGTTTCTGTGGGTCATTAGGGAAAATGAGAAGGATGAGAAGGATTTACATGAAGAACATAATGAGAGTGAATTGAGTTGCATGGAGGAGCTCAAGGCACTAGGGTTAATAGTGCCTTGGTGCTCCCAAGTGGAGGTCTTATCTCACCCTTCAATAGGGTGCTTCGTGACTCATTGTGGATGGAACTCGACACTGGAGAGCCTAACATCTGGCGTCCCCATGGTTGGATTCCCACAATGGACAGATCAAACAACGAATGCTAAATTGATTGAAGATGTGTGGAAGATTGGGGTCAGGGTAAAGGTTAGTAAAGAAGAAGGTGGATTGGTAAAGAGTGAGGAGATTAAGAGGTGTTTGGAGGTTGTTATGGAGAGTGAGGAGATGAAAGAGAATGCTAAGAATTGGAAGGAATTGGCTGTTGAAGCTGCTAAAGAAGGTGGATCTTCTGATAGGAATTTGAAGGCTTTTATGGAGGAATTGTTGAATGTTGATTGCAAAAAACCATGAATATAGTGAAAAGTGTTTTTATGCATGGTATGTTAAGCAATTTTACGTAAGAGAAGAAACAACTTACCTAGCGGAATATTATGAAGTCGATACTCATAGTCCATATAATCCATTATTATTAGCATTAATTACTAGCTTAACTATCTCCTCTTTATTAAAAATTATTTCTAGCTTAACTAGCTGGTCTCGTTTGAACGAATAATGATTAGAGCAATTCTAATGGTGAGTCTTAGAGACTTGCTAGGAAATAAAAGAAAAGTTAAGCAATTATTTCAATTATTAGAGTGAGTAGCTGAAATTTCATTTGCTAGCCAATCTAGCTTAATTAGCCGGTCTCTTTTGCACGAATTAATGATGGTTAGTTTCTAAGTCTTCTTGCTGGTTTCCTGCATGAGATGATTCTTCATCTTTATGCACGTTGGTTACTTAGATTCATCTCTTTGGCAATTGTAAAAATGTAAGTGTTGAAGTTTTGAAGTTAATATATATGGTAATTTCTTTTTCCACGCGTAACTACAATACTTTGATTTTTGTATTATATCTATTTATTTATTTCTATATGTAATATATGATTAATGCTATCTATGTTATATGTACCTTTGCTCATAAAAACAATTAGGACACTTGACATCCAAATTAAAGAGATGTCAAATGTGATTCCACTGTAATTTATACTTTCATGTTGACTATCACAATTTACACATACCAATGCACTAATTTGATTATTAATATCTTTAATTAGTTAACAATAAAACTTATAAAAATTTTTAATATTTTGAAAATTCATTTTAAGACAAATAGCATTTGTATATATTTATTAGCTCTGAAATCCAATTAAAGTAGCATTTAAATGGTGCAAAATTTTCAATAATTCATGTATCTAAAATGAACGTAGGGTATGTTCTTTTCGGCATAACACAACTGAGCTGAACTGAATTGGATTGAACTGAACTGAACAAGAAACTGAATTGACTTGAACTGAACTGAAATGAATAGTGATATGTGAGAGTAAAAGTATTGTCCAGAGTTAAACTGAACTAAAAATAAGATGGAAAGAACAGACCCGTAATATATAATTAATTAGATAGATAGGCGGTATATATATCATTTTCCTTATCTAATTCATGTATAGGTTCGAGGTAACATGTTACATTTTCCATGTTAGAGATGAGGTTAACTTGACCCATTAACCCTGGTAAGTGGTAACTACTACTAGTAGCAAGGTGCTCAGAATTCTAATACAGAGCCAAAAATCATCTCACAAAACTATGTGCGGGTCATTTTCTTTCCTTATCATCTTGCAGAAAGATCACAAAACTGCACTACAAGGTGAACGTACGTAATGTGTGGGTGCAGACGTGCAGTATTTTCTAGCCATTCATTGCATGCTTACAAATTACATGAATAGTAAAACAGTTGAAGAGAAGGATCTCGAATCACAAAGTATATGCCAATACCCCCACAGTTTAGTTTCCAAATTTCCTGAGTCATGATCAGATTTTGGCTATGAGGTATATTTACTAGAAGAAATTGTACTATTAACGACGGAAAATCCTATCGCTAAAGGCCAATAGAGACTGGATTTCCCGTAACAGAATATTCCGTTATTACCCCATCGTAAAGGCATTTACGGTGGGTGTTTTTATCGTTGTAGGGTTGTTAACAATTTTAAAGTATCAGTTGACAAAATAAAACAGTAAAAATACTAGTTGACATTTTTTTCTAGAAAATGTTCAAAATTAAAATCAAGTGTACATTTACGTTAACAACATCTTTATAAATTTTAATTAATGCATAATTAAATATATTAAACGAACAAAGGCACGCTCTCAAGATCAAAAAAGCAAAAGGGTAAAGTCTTAAAAAGAAAATTGAGAAAACTTCAAAAAAAAAAAAAAAGTAATACATCATTAATCACAAACTTTAGAAATAGGGCATGTTCTCCCTAACTTATTCTCAGTTCAATTCAATTCAGTAGTTGCAATTAGTTTAGTTCAGCTCTGAATATCATTTCTATTAGTTATAATTTAATTCATTTCAGTTCAATTCAGTTCGATTCAGTTGTAATAAGCTCGATTCAGTTAAGTTGCAATCAATTCAATTCAGCTCGGTTGTTTTATGTCGAAGAGAACAAACACTTCTTTAGGCCCGTATGACGGTATAATAATTAACAACTCTGCATGGCAATCATGGGCCATAAGCCCATAACTGTTGATTTTTGCCCATACCCAAAACAGAAAAATCATGTCCTAAACTATAAACAAATCTCCAACAGAACTTAACAAACAAAGAAAAGACTTCGCGCCATATTATTAATTTCTTCTGTCATACATTTTCTTCATCCAAAAGAGAAAGAGAAACCAGGAACTTTCACTGTAAATCTTGTACTAAATCAGAGAATCAACCGGGTATATAATGAACATTTCTTGTTGAAGAGTGTAATTTAGTTATAGTGTGTACATATTGCTGCCACCTCAATTCAGGTGTATACATTACTTTACGCAATATCTTCAACACTTGTTCATTAGAGTTATAACCAGTATCGTCGAGACCGCCACAACGTGCATAGTAGCCTACTCAGTGCGAGGCGTTTGCTGTCTTCACCGGTATATTGAATGACTACAGATTCAAACATGAAAGCAATTTGTAAAAACTTCCTTACAGCTCCTCAAGATATCTTCCTTTTCCTTTCCCTCAGTTAATCTAGAGTTTTATTCTACGTCTGTCATGTGTGTGTGTGTGCATGAGAACAGTCATATGGCTTCTACCTTGGACAGCAGACAGCAGTTGTATACTCTTTTCAATAAGGCTCCAATGAGATTACTTTTCAAGTATGCCATTGTGCAGGGAAGAAATTGTACATAGTTCAGGTATACATAATGTTCACACTTAAGTTTTTTTTTTTTTGACATCATATACATTAATTAAAGGAGAAAGTACAAATTAATGCTAATACAAACCAAACTAAAACTGACAATTAAACCTTAAGAATCCTTATTGCTAATACAAACCAAAATATAAGTTTCATATTAGTTCAAGTAAAGAGCGCACACTCTAATCTAGAGTTAAAAGTACTAATAAAGTATTGTTTTCTTCCAATTAACTACTTGATTTATTTATTTTCTAATTAGTTTTTCATGCATGGTGGGGAAAAGGGGGTGCAGCCAGTTAATCTCAAATACTCTTCCATGACTTACAGCCTGTAATTCTATAAAACAAAGTTAAAATATGCATCAATTATACCTGAATGATAATCACTTGATTGGCAATATATCATCAGAAATTTCAGCTTTGACCCAGCTGGTAGAAATCACTAAATCAATGTTTCCGGTGATCTTCACAGGAGTTTTCTAGCTTCCAATCATATATCAGTAACTATTTTCGTTGTTAAATGAAGACTAATGACACTGTTACTGCAAAGGCAACCAACTCAGAAGACGGCTAAGATTCTCCCATCTAAGTTATGGACTTATGGCATATATGTAGTATTCATATTACCTTGTCACAACTCACAAGGATGGCAACACAAATGGTCAAGAACGGTAATAGCTCTCTCAACGATTTTTTGTAACTGGGAAGTATTGTGAATCATGCAAAAGTATCTCAAAAAGAACTGCAACTGCTTCGCCTGGAAAATTATAAATTAAAATTACTGTAAACATTAACCTAAGTGAATTTCATGCCTGTATTTTACTTGTCACCAGAGACGAGAGAATAATAGGAAGCTGATAAATTACATGAATGAAGTAAAATAAAAGGATCTCAATGGGGATGCATTACATGATTTACATCATCCTGATATCTATGGTTAAACTGCATTTTTCTTTGTTAGTGCCATAATATATTCCTCTGATAGTCTATGCCCTATGGGACTAAATTGAAGACCCCTGCTTCGCTAGATAAGCTAGAGAAGTTGTAAGAAATTATCCAAAACTCTGGTTGAGTGCTGGTTTACTACACTTCATCCCAATCCCTGCCCCAATCACACAATGGGAAGAATCTTAGGTCTACCAACCTCCTTCCACCCTTGAAAAACTATATTAGTCAAACAGACGACAGGTCAGGGTCTCTTTCCCTCGTTGCTGCATGGACAAAATCTGGAGTCTCTATAAGTTTCTAGTATGGAAGCCCCATTATTCAAGAATCAAGATGATTTATCCCTCCTAACACAAAGTTAAGCACCTTGTTATAGCAACCAACTCTTTTTACGGAAAGGAAGTTGTCCCTGGTTATGCCCCTTAGAGATGATAATGATAATCATTTAGGGCTTCTTCAAGAGTTCCTAACTTTAGAGTTGCCCAAATTCCCAAGCATACCCTCTAATCATCTCAGGATACTTCTGCTATAAGCCATGCGAAAATGTTTCTCACATTACTGTTATACTGATGGCTACTTACATGCTACGTTTTCGTCTAAAAAATGATGACCTATGAAGATGTACTGGTATTTATTTGAAGTAATGTTTCATAAATGGATGCCAAGGAAAAAACTGAACAGAGAATAATATCAATATGACAGACAGAATATTATCCAACATTTGTGACAAACTTGGCTGCATATAAAGTATAAAAACTTAAATTGTGTTGCATTGATGTAATGCAAAACAAAAAGAAAAACTTACAGACTAGAAATGTCAACTGTGAAGAACTTCGGTTGAGAAAGCATCTCTCCTACTAATCAGCTTCGACTGCATGAGTGGACGGGTGCGTTTGTTACTTCTCTACAACACCCATATCTTCACATTAGTGAATGGATTATCAAGATTTAGAATTCAACTAGAATGGCTACAATCTTGTGTTTAAAGCCTCCATTTACTCCATCAAGAAAACCTATAGCAAAAAGATCGTCTTCGTTCCAATTCTCGAGTTCTTCGTGATGGTGATACCATCACAACATAATTTGCACAAGCAGAAAACTTCTCAAAATATGTTCATGGGTGTTAATAATCTGCATTTATATCAGTAATAACAGAGGCACAAATTACACTGATTGCTACTTTAAAGTTTCTACATGCTATGTGTTCGTCTAAAAAATGATGGCCTATGAAAATGTACTGATATTATTTTGAAGTAACCTTTCATAATGGATGCCAAGGGAAAAACAAAATAGAGAATAATATCAATATGACAGACAGAATTATCCAGCCTCTGTGACAAACTTGGCTGCCTATAAACTTATGTCAAGCTCATTAACAACTTTTTTTTTCCAGTAACATCAATTTACAGTTTTTGAAATAGAACTTGGACAACTAGATGGACCTCGTTCTGGCACATCGTTATTAAATATAATTCTCATTTTGGGGTTCACAAGAAACTTCCTCATCTGGGTCCTGATAAAACTGAGGCAGAAAGATGGCTTACTGCCTCTGTTGTTGGGTTTCCATTCAGTGTCAGGATTGCCAAGGAAAAGTCACCAATAGCCTCTAGAGTCATTCCACCTTCCAAAAATTTCACAACCATTGACATGGAAGGTCGCAGTCTTGATTCAGCATGCAAACAACACAAGGCAACTTTTACAATATCATCAATGTCTTCAGCATTTTGCTGCATATCCTCGCTGCATTCATGTAGTAGACTGAATAACTGGCTCTCTTCAGCCTTTTGTTTAACCATGTCGATGAATGGAGTGCTCTCTTCAGGCTGGGAGAAATCCAAGTTCTTCCTCCCAAACACTACTTCTAAAACTACAACCCCATAACTATAGACATCAGCTCTCTCCGTTATCTTCCGACCAAACCATTCAGGGGCAAGGTAACCTCGAGTCCCCCTCATCTGGGTCATTACATAGCTTAGATCCTTGTCAATTAGCTTTGCAAGTCCAAAATCAGATAACTTGGCATTAAGTGCTTCATCTAGAAGTATATTTTGGGGTTTTACATCTAAATGGGCTATTTTCTTCTGACATTCCTCATGCAAATAGGCCAGTCCCTTGGCAATTTGCAGGATGATCTTTCTCTTAGCATCCCAAGTAAGGCGGCCTCTTGGATTCGAGCTGAAAATCCACTTGTCTAATGACCCATTACTCAAGTACTCATAAACCAAAAGCCTATGTTTGTTTTCAGCACAAAATCCAACCAATTTTACTAAATTTATGTGGTGTATGCACCCTATGGTCTGAACCTCAGCTAAAAATTCCTTTCGTCCTTGTCCAAGGTTATCCAAACGCTTTACTGCAATTTTGGTCCCATTCCTCAAGCTTCCTTCAAAAACAGAGCCAAATCCGCCTACCCCAAGCTTGTTTTGTGTATCAAAATTGTTGGTTGCAGTCATCAAGCTTTCATAACTGAATCTCACTGGGGAGTCAGGTGCAAGATGTGAAAAACTCTCCTCTTGTTCTGTATCGTCTTGTGATTCTATCCGTTGTTTTCTCTTAATCAAAAAGCATTTATATGAAACAAACACCACAACCACCACAACTAAACCAAGAATCGCAATTATAATACCAGAAACCCCACCAGCAGAAACCGAACCCTTTGACTCAGAAGAGGAGCTGGCCCTGGAACGCGGTGAACCACCAGGCGGAGTAACACCCTTTCCGATATTCTTATTCCCAGAAGTGATCAAACTTACGCCAGGCCTAAAACTCGGAACCTTCCCATTAAGTTCATTATTTGTCACATCAATCTTCTTAAGCCGGGTTAAGGAAGTTAAGCTCTCAGGGATAGTACCAGTCAGATTATTATCATTCAGATACAAGTCAGTCAATGATGTCAAGTTTGCAAAAGCAGGGGATATAGTACCTGAAAATCCTTGTTTCGCAAAATTAACACTAATAACCTTTCGAGTAGAATCACAGGTCAAAAAAATCCACTGGTTACAAGCATCATTACCAGTCCAAATCTCGGCTAACTTGACAGGGTACCCTAAAGCCCCAGCAACTTGGAGCAAAGCAGAAACCTGAGGATCACACTCCCCTGTAGTATTCCTACAGAAACTATTGGTATTCTCATTGCCTAAACTCACATTCACAACATTCTTCGGAAAATCAGGCAAAGGCCCTTGAAGATAATTATTTTGAAGAGTAACATTCAATAGCTTAGGTAGTGAAACAAGGGACGTTGGAACAAAACCAATAAATTGATTATCCCTAAGTTGAAGATCAAAAATCTCCGTACAGGCAGATAGATCAGGGATTGTGCCAGTAAGTTTGTTAGCATGAAGCCATACCTGCGTTAACTGGGTCATTCCTGAAACCACATCCATCGAACCCGAAAGACCAAACCTCTGATTGTTAAGCCAGAGATTTTGAATGGCAGACCCACTAAAAGAACTGGGCAAAGAACCATTTAAACTGTTGTAACTCAGCCTCAGCATTTGAAGCCCGGGAAAAGAGCCAAAAAGATCAGGAATTGGACCTTCGATGTTGGCATTACTAGCATATATACTAATCAGACTAGACGAATCAGAAAGCTCTGACGGGAAAGGCCAAGGAGAGAGATCCAGATTAAAGGAAAGACTTAGTGTCTGAAGTGAAGTTAACCCAGAAAAGGCACCAGAAGGGATGGAAGTAAAATTATTAAAATCTAAGTAAACTTGCTGAAGAAAGGAGAGATTAGCTAAGGAAGGTAAAGGGCCAGAGAAGTTGTTGTTTTGAAGAGACAGAGAGGTGAGCTGAGAGAGGGAATTGAGAGAAGGAGGGAGCGTGGCGGAGAGAGATTGAGAAGTGAGGTTTATGGAGGTAACTCTGTTGTTCAAATCACACAGTATGCCTTCCCATGTACAAAATTCTGTGTTAGAAGACCAGCCAAAGGGAGGTGAGGTGAAGGATTTGAAGAGGTCTTCCATGGCAGATGTGTCGTTGGCGGTGGTGGTGGAGAGGCAAAATAAGGGAGTAAGGAGGAAGAACATGAGAATTCCCATTGGTGAGTTGATGGGGAGGAGAGAGAAGGATGGAATAAAGAAGGTAGTGACTGGTGATTTGGTGAAGAAGAGGAAAACAGAGCAAGTTCTTTTTGGGGAGGGAAGACTACTGGAGGGAAGAGATTAGAAGAGTCTTCCCACCAACTTTGAGTTTTATTAATCTAACACTATTAATTTCTGGTAATTCTTTTACTCACTATATTATTAGTCATAAACTTCATAGAACGAAAATCCCACAAATCCTTTCAAAACAAGATCTAATGATAATATGTTCACAATTCGAAAATTCACAAAGTACATAATTTTAATTTTAAAAAAATATCAGAAAACTTGATGAATTTTCTACGTCAAATATATCTGTTACCTGTCATTATATTAACCTTAATTTTCCAGTTGTTAAAGAAATACAAAAGGTCAAGGTCACAGCCATAGAACAGGCTGTAATTTGACTTTCTAAAGACTCCAAAGTCAAAGTAAACATTTTGATTTTATTTGCTCTGAAATGCAGGGTCGTGAAACTTAATGATGTCAAATATGTGCAGTTCATTCTTTCAGTGGTTAAGATAATCATCTCCTGGAGTAAAAATCAACCATTCTCCTGTACATGGTAAGAGGAAGGTTTTGACTATTCTAGTACTCTTAGATAGTGATGTTAAAGGTGAAAATCACTAAATCTTGCCTCTTTCATTCTTTTAGAGAAAGGGTAAAGAGCTAAAGAAGCAAATGGAACAAGTAATATGGTGTTTCCTTACTGACCTTCAAGGCTTTTCATGTCCATAAACAATAGCTTCATGATGGGCGAACGATAGCAAGCTGTGGCAAGGGTAAAATAGGTGCAGCCTTACCCTACATTTTACAAAGCGAAGAAGCTAATTTCGTAACCCTCACGAATTGACAGTAAAGTGAGGCAAAGATGAATGTCCATAGTAATGCCTACGCACTCAAGGCAGACACCTTTTTAGATGGTACTCAAAAGTGATGGAAACCAATCCAAGAAATTATATTATTGAGAGATAATGGTTTATTACCACGAATATTTATAAAAGATAATTAAAGATTCCCTAATAAAATTCAATCAAAAGCTCCAAACCACAATGAGCCAAGTTTACAAAGAATGCAACATCACATACCTATGAGCTGTGGAATCTAGATAAGGATGGCATTCTTTGGCCTCAATGTAAGTTTCTCATTCCTGCTTGATCATCGTCATTCTTAATTATAATCCATTATCATCAAACATGAAGATGCTTAACAGTGCCATGTCACAACTTATAACCCCAGATACAATTTGCTACAAGTGAATCACTTGGAATCAAGAATAAGGCAAGCAAGTTGCATCTAAGCTTTCAGCAAAGCTAGTACGTGAACAAGCAAAATTTCATTGCTTTGAAGCAACCAGAACCAAAAATATCTGCAATAATCTGCAGGCTGTCATCAAATCGGAAATTTCCTAGTTGAATTTGGAAATCATTTTTTTTCAAGTTTGATATCATCAAACTCCAGCTAGATAGTGATAAGCTTCATACATTATATGGAGCTAGCTAGCTAGTTGAGTAGCAATCTGAAAGCATATGTAGCAGCTCCTATTGATCTTAACTCTCCATCTAGAATGTGCAGATATGATATTTAGCAAATTATGTCTCCATACATCTATTTACATCTCCTACCCATACTATCAACTTTGAATTCATCATGCCAAATTCAAGTTCTTCCATACTATTAACCTGACTAATGTGTTACACATTATAAGGAATAAATTATTTAGTATACTCTACAATGTTGCACAATTTATACGCTGAGACCAGAAGCATAGACAACTCTTTTACACGCGTATTAGAACTCCCAAGAAGGCCTAAAGATGGAATAAGGATATTGCCGAGGGCTCTTACTTTTAAGAGAGAAGCATAAAACAGAACTGCTCAAGCAAGCCAAAAGGTGAAGCGGATATGCAGTTCACACTTGATACTGGACAACTTGCAGATGGTGAGTTGATAATGTTGTGTCGCTGGCTAGATAGTTACCATTGCAGTTCACACCAGACCACTTGCAGAAGCCACAATCAGAGGACCAGGCGAAACCTGAAGGGGATATGCAGCAGAAGACAATTCCATGGTTGACTGCTCATCAAACTCATATATGACATCAGTAAAGGCAGAGAGAGGGAGGGAGACGAGGAGGATGAGGAAGGCTGTCTAGGAAGAATTGGATATCAATGAGCAATAAGTAGGTGAGGAAGGAAAAAAGAAAAGAAGGATGAAGGAACATAATGAAGGGGGAAAAAGACTCCAACCAGTATTCTAAGCTCACAATATTCTTCATCACAGTACATGTTTGGTGTTCAACAGGTCAAGTACTAAATTTTGTCCAAGCAAAGCCACAGACCAGACTCTATTGTGATTTTCTATACTACTCCAAGTCCCATATGCTTTTCTCCCTTATAACTGTGCGTATAGATGAGTCAGATGTTGAGAGAGTATAGAGAGTACATATAGTCATATACTACTAATAGAAAAGTCTCCAAAAGAAGGGTTTTGAAAGTTGATTGAAATAATAATCTATCACTTATAGGAGTGATGCTTACTTAACATCAGGTCAATATAATGTGAGCTTGGACACACCCCTTCTGACATAAAGATCGAGGTGTATTTTCCTAATTTGGTCTATAATCCATCAGATACACCACAATCAACATCCATTAATCAAATTTAAGTCACAAGCCTTTCCCACCTCCATTTTTTTTCTATTTCTGAAAGAACATTTAATGTTCAGTTAACATAATTCAAGCCATGTGGATTTGGCACCAACTTTTCTAAAGGCTTCTGGTGTGTGAGTAAATGAACAATGGGTCACTACATTAGTGGAAATTCCAGGACAACTTTTTAGTGGTAATAATTAGTCAATTTTTAGAGATTGTAATAGGTTACTCATTTCTATCCAAGGGAATAGAAACAGAATTCCCCTATGAACTCTCAGGACCTAATATGAAATGAAACCCACTCACTTCCCAAAATGTCAATTAAACTCTTCTTAGTTTCCATCACCTTTGATTTTACTCTGTTTACTCAAAGACAGTTGGAAGAGCTCGGAGCTATGTGCAAAATTGAGATCCCAGGAAACATATTGCTATGCCTAAGTCCTTACAAGGAAAGCAAGAGAAAACCTCGTAGTTAAAGCAATCCATTCACAAGCAACATTCCGTTTAAGTGAACACCATAATTTATCAATTTACAGGAATCAAAACATGCAAGCTAGTCATAAAGTGGAATATTTCCTAGTTAAACAATCTGGAGATAAAAATTCTATCTAATTTGATACGAAGCACCCCGAGTAGCTAAAAACTTCTATACTAACAACCCTTAGTAAAATCACCCTCTGGTGAACTAGGTAATTCAGAACAGCCATTGCTAAGATATAGCAGTTTTATGACAGTTTTACCCAGTACATGGAAAACATAACCCATATATAAAATCTTTCTCACGAGAATCACTTAAATGTCCACCAATTCATAACTCTTCTAAGCAATTAAGAAGACATCTAATCAGGCTCATATTAGCTTCAAACACTAAGATAGATAAATCGGATGTCACATTTATGTAATGTAAGGCAGAAAGAAATGAAAACTCACAAGCTAGAAGTTTTCAGCTGTGAAGAACTATGATTGAGACCGTATTTCTCCTTACTTCTGCTTAGACCGACTGCAAGAGACCATGAGTGGCCGTGTGTGTCTGTTACTTCTCTAGAACGAATAATACAATCTTGTGCTTAAAGCCTCCCTTTACTCCACCAAATAAATGTTAGCAAAAATATCATCTTCATTCCAATTCTCGAGTTCTTATCATGTGACGATGATGCCATCATAAAAATATCTGCCCAAACAGAAGACTTCTCCTTTAAACCAGTTATGGGTGCTAATAATTTGCATCTGTAATTATGTACTGTTATTATAGAGATGATACCACATTAAGACAAATTTACAACCTATATTACATTACTGCTACCAATATAGTTTTCATTTCGAATCACGATTTTAGCACATCTTGCATAGTCCACTCCTTGAATGTGGGTAGTAATATGAATGATCAAAACCCCTACCAAAAATTAGCAACATCCAACTCTATATTCCTCCTTCCATGATCCCCTAATTGTGAGAATGCATACACATACTCAAAACCCAATACTTTCATAAGGAAACCTAACGTATCAAATAGACATCTAGCCCAAGCAAAGCACTTGACTTCTTTTATGATAACAATCATGTTGATGTAGTTCATAAACCCAATTTCACATAGCAGCAAAAATCAAACAGCACATATTTCGGTCACTGAAAAAACCCCATTCTCCCTCTTATTACTCTCTAAGTATGATCCCCCAGAAAACAAGAAACTAAGGCGGATCCTTCTCACAAGCATTTCGTCGAACAAATAGAGGGCAAGAACACATCCCTTTCAAAAAATAATGAATATGTGGGAGGACTATGTAACACGGGTACTTATTCTAGGTCACATACTCATAAGTCATACCCATACTCAATACCTGATACGTATTATGTATGGGTATGCGTAGCCATTCCTAACACTTTAAAATCTCGTCATTTTCCATACCCGTATCCATCTATGTGCAACTAATAGAAGGATGCAACTCATGCAAGCATCTCATTCTCTCTCCTCGTTTCTCCGCAATCGCATCCCAATTTTCCACCCTCCTCCTTTGTTCAACTACCCAGTTTATTTGGCGCGAAAATCAGCTCACTTGTATAACTACCCATTCACATAATTAATTACATTGGTACTCCTAGAGAATTGGTAGTTAGGGTTAATACTAATGCTACATAAAGTATCTTATTATTCAACTTCTATATGATTGTATCAAGGATGTCTTAATTTAGTGGTTAAGATTGAGGTGATTTTAACTATAAGTCACGGGTTTGAATCCTCCTTTTTTGTACTTTGTACCACCTTCATGGCTCGTACGGAGGTTAATTGTCGGTGGTAAGAGTAGTCGTGACTGGTGTAATTGTTAATTAATTTGTTGTTTGAGATAGGATTTTTTGGGATGAACTACCGCTTTAGATGCTTGAAAAACAAATTGATGTTTTAAAGCTAAATTTGGTGACTTTTGTAAATACTACTACAAGAGCTAGTATTGCTAGTTTTATAGGATATCATCGATGACTACTTTTACCAAACATTTACTTCCATATTTGTTGTGGTTACTTATTGGTTTGGTCAACAAATTCTCAACTTAGAATGTGGCCCAACGAGATAAATCTAGCCAAGGATGTTTTCCACTTAGACGATGTCTAATCTGTGATCAAGTCTTGTAATATCAGATCTGGAATTTATCAAAAAAGAAAAAGAAACACGATTTTTGTGATATGTACACCTACCTAAACTAGAGGGAGGCAAGAAAACCTCATCCTTCTCTTCATAAAGAAACAAAAAGGGAAAACATCCTCTGATGAACATGTTCGGCCTCATTAAGCTTCGATATTAGATTAGTAACAAATCTACCTTTGTTGATTCATTTTGCCAACTTACGTACACACGCGACTTAAAAACCATTATCTTCACCTAAATTTTAATTGAACTAATAACTTGACCTAACTTGAACTCATATATCGGAACTAATTGAAACTCATTTTACAAGTTATTATAACTCACTTAAACTTCATCAAACTTAACTAAGTTATCCAAAGTAACTTGAACATAAGTGAACTAATATGAACTTAATTGAATCTATCTGAACATAAACGAACTCATCTGAACTTATTAAACCTGAAATTTTTCTTTTGTTTAAAGGTGGAGAGAAAACATCCGTAAATATAAATTAATCTAGGGTAACCATTGTATATCTACATAAGGGCACAATTAGTATTTTTTTTAAGCAGTCAAATGTATGTATTATATAAATATATTTTTCCCTAATAAAAGTATACTGTCTTTTGAAACAATTGGACTTCCAAATCCTTTATTATCAAGAGTTTTGAAAATTGAAATGGTTCCACCACTTGCGAGAAACAACCGTTGTGCATGAAATATTACACTTTTTCTTATCTACTCATCTATCTAGCCTCAAATTTGGACTTTTTTTCCTATTATAATTGATCTTAGTGTTATAGATAACTAGGTTGGGGTCGAAATTTTAATTTGACATTACTAATAACTATAGTCAATAAACTTCTAGAAGGTCCCAACATCTGGTTATTTTACAGTAGTTCCGACTTTTAGAGTCACTTCCTAAAACGGAGTTATAATTAACTGATTTAGCAAGTTAAGTAAATTAAAAAACCTTTTTAAAAAGAGATCTTCAAAATTGAGACGGTTCTGTATTAGATAAAAGTTGAGACTTTTTAAATATAATCGGCTATAATTAAAACTGGTAGCATCAATATATAATATAAGAAAAATTGATGAGTATGCTCCTTTACGTTATTACGTACAAAGCAAAACATGGTGCTTTAGCATAAGATAGTAATATTAAAGACCAGAGATTATGGAAAGACTGGCACTACTTCACTTTATTTGTACTTGGAACACATGAACTCCATAATGTTATTACTTATTATGAATATTATTGAGCATAAGTGTACGACTTGATACTAAATTTCTGCAAATAATTTGACAATATAGCTTCCATTAAGCTTTGTCGAGTTTAACAGTTGTATTATTAGAATATATAGTAGGGTTTTTCCCCCCACCCTTTTCAGTTGAAATAATAATAATAATAATAATAATAATAATAATAATAATAATAATAATAATAATAATAATAATAATAATAATAATAATAATAATAATAATAATAATAATAATAATAATAATAATAATATGCTTCGAAAGCTGAATTCTTCATTTGAACAATTCTACTAATATTAGGGCGTATTCAACACAAGCTTTTAAGTAGCTTTTAGTATTTTGATAAGAAAAATAGTAGTGTTTGGTAAGTTAGTGGTGTAAGTAGCTTTTAGTATTACAAGTAGTGTTTTTAATCTAGTAATACAAATTTTCCTCGAACAAAAAAAGAGTATTAAAACTGTTTACTTTATTTATAAAACATATATTAAAATAAGTTATCGAACAAATACTTTTCCAAAAATCTCATATGATATTTATAATTATTGCTTTCCCATAGCGTGTTATAAAAAGTTCAATATTTATGATCATTGTATAAACTTGACCCACATTACATCTTTTTCAGATAATAAAGAGTAAAATTAAACATAGGCAATTCTACTTTAAGTAGCAAATTTACTTATAGATTCTAGAGCAAATTGGCTGGAGCAGAATGCAATGATATCTGTAGAATTAACTTGATTAGTGCAGAGAATATATGCTAAAAATATAGATCAACTATTTAAGGCAACACTATTTTATTCTACCACCATCATAATCCTCTTCCACCAATAAGCATAAATTATTTCCTCTGAATCTAATTCCAAATTTTGTTCTGTTTTTACATATATATATTTAACGGCTCGTTTGGTAGTTGTTAATAACTGGTGGTAATGAAAATAAATTTTAAGTGTAATGTTACAAGGGAATAAGCACCATTAAAATCTCTATAAGGAGGTAATTTCACCTCCCAAGTTTGTGTTCTTTATTTTCTTCCTGTGGAAGCAATCTCACCCATAAGCTTGCTTGCGTTTTTTTCTCCAAAGAAACATTTTTCATTACCACTCATTACCACCTACAAGGAGATATTGGATGAGAATAAAAATTTAAGAAGAAAAAATATAAGCTTTAATTAAAATAAATTAGCATTACTATGCAAATGAACAGTGATTTTCTTCACAATTTACATACAAATAAATTCATTCCCATTACCACATTTAAACCCATAAACTACATAATTCTATGATGAGTTTGTCGTGTAGAAAACCGCCTACTTTTAAATTAAAATTAGGCAATGGTAAGCCTATATTAAAAAGAGAATTATCCCAATAATAATTAGGTTAATTTCTTTCAATGACTAGTTTAATTTATTTAGTAACTAAATCTACTTTTATATTAAAATTAGACCGTCTCTTTTAATCATTTTTTTCCATAATACCTAAAATAGTTACTCCTCTCAACATGAACATCTTTATGATTATAACTATTACGACCAGCTTTTATTTGTACTTGTAAGTTGTAAGACCCACTGATTAGCTAAACAAGAAAAAATACATACTTCCTCCGTTTCTAAATAAGTGCAACATTTCTTGTTTTCACGTTTGCCAATGTATTATTTTAATCATTAATATCTTCAATTATCAATAAGTAAAAATTATAAAAAGTTGATATTAAAAAAATTCACATTCAGACGAATCTAACAAGATCCCACATGACTATGTTTTTCCTAAAATGTAAATCACCAAAGCTAATTAAAGTTTAAACTGTGAATAGTAAACACTATGCAAATGTTGCACTCATTTAGAAACGGAGGAAGTATATAATTACTTCACAATGAGTTATTTCTGCTTAAAGCTACATGCAACTACCATTTTGAGACTAAAAGTCAATAATGTACTACTTTAATAGTCTATATACATCACTTAAGCCACATCTTAAATATATATCTAATGAAACACATCTACTACATACCACTCACTTCACTTCTAAATTCTACACCACACTAGCTCAATATCTTTCTCTCTCCTAAACTCTTAAACTTATCATGAAAAACAAAAACACTCATCACCTACTTCTTATTGCTGCCTCAGCACAAGGCCACTTAAATCCCACTCTCCAACTTGCCAAACACCTCACACGCGCCTCCTCTACTATACATGTTACCTTTGCCACCATGGCCAACGCCGTCGCCCGTGTCAACCTCCCCTCCTCGACACCGACCCTCGATCGTCTATCCTTCGCCACCTTCTCTACGGGGTTCGACGATGGCGTTAAGCCGTCGGACGACCCGAAAACCGTGGCCGAGAAGGCTAAGCGCGTGGTGTCCACGTCCCTACATGAACTCATGGTTTCTCTTTCTAACGAAGGTCGCCCCGTCGACCTCTTGGTTTACACCTTGATGCTCCCTTGGGCCGCCGACGTGGCGCGTGAACTACACGTTCCATCTGCTTTGTTGTTTATTCAATCAGCAACTACTTTTGCTATTTATAACCGTTTTTTCAACGGTAATAACGGAATTGATAATAAAAGCCCTCAAAGTTGTATAGAATTACCAGGGTTGCCACTCTTTGAAAGTTGTGATCTTCCTAGTTTTCTACTGCCCTCAAGTCCACATTATTTTGCTGCTCCCACTATTGAGGATCACATCAGAGCCCTTGAAAGGGATTTCAATCCAACGGTCCTGATTAACTCGTTTGATTTTCTAGAGAAGCCTGTGATAACAATGGCCGTTGATCATGTGAAGATCATCACAATCGGACCGTTGATTCCGTCCGCCTTTTCGGACATGATTGATCCATCTGATACATCATACGGCTGTGATTTGTTTGAAGGGTCTAAGGACTACCTTGTATGGTTGGAGAAAAAAGCAGAGAAATCAGTTATATATGTGTCATTTGGAAGTATGGCAGTTATAAAAAAGAAGCAATTTGAGGAAATATTACATGGGCTTGAATTAATGGGCCGGCCTTACTTGTGGGTAGTTAGGGCTATGACCCATAATAAGATAGTGGGAGATCATGAGGATGAGGTGGTTATAGAGGATATAATAAAAAATGGGCTTGGGCCGGTTAGTGGTGGCCCACATGAAAAAGGGTTGATTATACCTTGGTGTTCTCAAGTGGAAGTGTTAAGTCACCCTACAATAGGGTGTTTCGTGACACATTGTGGGTGGAACTCGATATTAGAAAGTATGGTAATGGGAGTATCGATGGTGGGTGTCCCACAGATGTCGGATCAACCTACCAATGCTAAGCTGGTGGAGGAGGTTTGGGGAGTGGGTATCAGAGCGAAAAAGAATGAGGAGGGTACTTTTGTGGATCGAGATGAGGTCAGAAGATGTGTAGAGATAGTGATGGGAGATTGCGAAGTTGGACAAGAGATAAGGAGAAATACAAAGAAGTGGATGGAGTTGGCCCTAGAAGCTATGATGGAGGAAGGTTCCTCCAACAATAATCTTGAATGCTTCTTAGAGGGCATTCAAAATAGCAAAATGGAGGGACCCTTAAAAGACAAAGTAGCACTATTTGAAGAGGAAATTGTAGAAAATGAGGAAACTTTTGGAAAGAATACTTCTTTTGAAAGTAAAAGTAAAGAACATGATCAAGAACTTTTAGAGAAGAATATTGAGTCACATAAAGAGAGGAAATCATAGAAAAGCTAAGGATAAGGAACTTTTGAGAAAAGAAAAATGGATAAAAGTCTCATCTTGAAGGATTTTTAATTTACTCTACATCATAGACCGTAAGTCCATAATTAGCCTTTTAATACTTTTGATTTTTTTCATTAGTTATACTTATATATGGAAAGTGAAAGTAGAGGTTAACTTGGTTAACCTTATTGGTTAATTTTATTGGTTGTAGATTTTGTATTAACATTCTATGTTGTATGTGTTTCACAACTATAATCCATGAATGGCTCGAGCAATGTTTTGGATCGTGGTGTGTCTGATATATATATATATATATATATATATATATATATATATATATATATATATATATATATATATATATATATATATATATATATATATATATATATATATATATAAATAGGTGGAGTAGTATACTAGTTCTAATTAGTCGATCATTCTCCCTTTATATTTTTATTTTTTTTTGACATCGAGAAAATTTGTATTCTCTCCTATTTAGCTTCAATATATTATGGACAAACTCGCACGTTAATTTTCTCTCAAAAGTAACTCATCTCAATTCATTTGCTCTCTTTCACTTACCAACTTTCTAACAGTGTAACACATTTCAGTTTGAATGGCCGATATCCTTCAATATTTATTTCAATTACATAACATAATTAAGAAGATTTTTTTTTTTTGAGGGGAAATTATTAAGAAGATAATTAAGCCATTTATAGAGCACCAACATCTTCAATCACACATTTCTGTGGTTTTATACTTTAATTCTCACGCCTAAAGTTCCTGCTAATTACCAAAGATCAAACTATGTTGTTGATAGTTTCTTCATTACATCTGTTATATTTTTGGTGGTTGAACAGTTTTAAGAGAATAATACACAAACATATCTTTCTCTATAAAAGCTAATTTCACAAAGATTGAGTCTCACATAATTGATTGAAATCAAATATATCTAACTAGGAATATCAATAATGTTTATGTTGATGCACTTTTTGGGGTTCCAAGTTGCAAGCATGACACATCTGGCTGCCATTTTTATCTTCTCAACTATCATTGCTTTTTCATGTGAGTTTTATTAATTTTTTTCTTCTCCAATATACAATACTATGTCTATTATTGATAGAATAGAATATTCCGTGGATATATTTTTGTAAATAAAATTCTAATCTATAAAAAAAATTATGTTTCTTTTTATTTTTACAAGAATATATATCGGAAATGTATAACAACAATCCTCTCTAATTATAGCATAAAAGGTTTGTGTATGAGGGTTAAAACTATTAGGAAAATTTGTCAAAAAAAACTTTTAAAAGTTCAATTTTGTGACAAAAAATAATCTTTTAAAGCATTCTTTAGAAAAAGAAATCAAAAACTTAAGTTTTTTTGCAAGATGAAACCTATTTCTGTTTTCTATGTGGTTTTGAGATGCATAAGTTGGTCTTTCTATCTTCTTTTACCCCCTATTTCCATTAATTGCACCAGCACCCTTGTGCATCTCAAAAATCACACCGAAAAATGGAAATAGGTTTCATTTGCAAAAAAAAAAAATAAGTTTGTGGTTTGTTTTTGCAAAAAATGCTTTAAAAGGTTTTTTTTCGCAAAATTAAGCTTTTAAAAAGTTTTTTTTTTTGACAAACTTTTCCAAACTATTATTCTTGTTATAAAATATATTCCTCTCAACCTTTTAGGTTTTACATTGTTATGTTTGATTTTTGGTAGGTGCCCAACCTATAGATCGCATTGGAGTCAACTATGGAAAGCTAGGCAGCAACTTACCTTCACCTTATAAATCCATAGGGCTCATCAAATCAATGAATGCTAGCATGGTTAAGCTCTATGACGCGGACCCTGAGACCATGAAATTGCTAGCCGGAACGGACCTACACGTCTCGATCATGGTCCGCAACGATGAGATAGTCAAACTCGCGACCAACGACACTCTAGCGAACCAATGGGTCCATGAGAATGTCTTTGCGTACTACCCTACAACTATGATTCGATCCATAATGGTTGGTAATGAAGTCTATAGTAACCACAATCTTGAACAATGGGACAACCTAGTTCTAGCCATGCAACACATTAGGAACACGTTACATACCCATGATATACATAACATTAAAGTTGGTACACCCTTAGCCATGGACATTTTAGGTTCAACTTTTCCACCATCCAATGGAACCTTTCGTGTCGATACGTTAACAACAATAGTACCCTTATTACAATTTCTTAATAGAACCGGCTCTTTCTTTTTTCTTGATATTTATCCCTATTTTCCTTGGTCTTCCAATCCCAACACTATAGATTTAAATTTCACCTTATTTAGAGGAAATTTAACGTATGTTGATCCAGGAAGTAACTTGACGTACACTAATCTTCTTGACCAGATGTTAGACTCTATATATTTTGCTATGTCAAAAGTAGGGTTTTCAAATATTCCGATATACATAGCAGAGACTGGATGGCCTAACGAAGGTGATCTAGACCAACCTGGTGCAAATGTGTATAATGCAGCTATCTACAATAGGAATCTTGTACAAAAAGTTTTAGCAGACCCACCCTTAGGTACTCCGGCCCGGCCCGGTACAATCATACCCACATTCTTGTTCTCTTTGTACAATGAGGACCTCAAGGACGGCCCGAAAACCGAGCGACATTGGGGCCTTTTGAAGCCCGATGGCACACCCGTTTACCCAATTGACTTGACAGGAGCCCAAACTAATTTTGGGCCATTACGTCAGCCCGAAAACAATATGGGCTACAAAGGCAAAGTTTGGTGTGTGGTGGATAAGATGGCCAACATAACTGAACTTGGGCCTGCATTAAGAAGGACATGCAGTCGTTTGAATGAGACTTGTGAATTATCTCTTGGGCCTGGAAAACACTGTTATGAGCCCGTGTCTGTTGTTTGGCATGCTAGTTATGCTTTTAATGCTTATTGGGCCAAGTTCAGGGATTCTGGCGAAATTTGTTATTTTGGTGGGCTGGCATCTCTTACTACACGTAACCCAAGTGAGTTTTTCATAATACTTTTTTCCACCACTTTCTTTTTATAAATTTATTACTTTGAAAGAACCCAAATATAAATACTTTTGGACCAAGAGATAATAATAATAATAATAATAATAATAATAATAATAATAATAATAATAATAATAATAATAATAATAATAATAATAATAATAATAATAATAATAATAATAATAATAATAATAATAATAATAATAATAATAATATTATTATTATTATTATTATTATTATTATTATTATTACTATTTTTTTTGGTGTAATATTACTATTATTATTATTCTGACTAAGGAAAGAAAAAATAGACTAACCCCCTATCGCAAATTTCAACCTAAAAGAGATAGTATTATTATATTCTTCCCATTCAATATTCTACTTATTTCTAAAAATGGACGTTTTATAATAACCTCAACCATAGTTACTTACTCCATTTATAAACAATTGTACCATCTGTATCGTGTTTTATATTCATTCCTTATACTATAATCGTATTTGGCGAGTTATATTTTAGAAAAAATATAGTCATACGTGATTTTGTTAGATTCATCTTAATATTAATTTTTTTAACATCAGTTTTTTACAATTTTTTTACTTATTAATAATTAAAGATATTGATGTTCTAAAACGTGTATCGTTAAGGGTAAAAATATGAAATTGTTGCATTCTTTCTTTATTTCTTAACATATTACATGGGTCATATTCTTATTTTTATCATCAATCTATCATTTTTCTCTTGGCTATTGTGTTGAGGAAAATATTAAATGTATTTATTTAGAATTAGAGGGAATACAACAATAACTACTAAAACAAAAAACATGAATACATTGGGAAAGGGAATATTAGCACATTTTAAATATTCCTTAAAAAAACCCTTCAAAAAAAAAGTATTCCTTAAAAAAATATTCACATAATTAATTTTGCTTGTAGATGATATTTTTTCTATTTCGATATTTAAATTATCCATTTTCCTGATATATAATGGAATTCTTATTTGTTTGCGCAGGTCATGGAAGTTGCCATTTTCCAAGTGTTACTATCTGAAGTTTACCAAGGATTTGGACACTAGGATCTAATTCTATTCACTCAAAAGTTTTGAAATTCTCAAATGTACTAGTATGCTTTGTTTGTAATAATTTATAATACGGTACTGTATGGAAATTAGATTATAAGCATATTAATTGATCCAAAAAATTCTTTTTTAAGGGGGTTCCATACTGTTTAGTCATTTAAAATGAAAACAATTAGTAGGAAATGAAATTGTCCTTCAAATATCAATACTATGAATTTAGGAAAATAAACATCAGGAGGCCTTTCTGACAAGAAAAACACCTAAGGTAACATTTACGAATTACAGGGATAGATGGTAGTAAGAAATTATTACAAGGAAACATACATAATGCATTTTTAATGAGATGATCAACACTAGCAATTCAATCAACAACATGATTTGCGTCCTAAAAGATGCATGTATTTAGCTCACCAAAAATCAAAAATTGAAAGAGCATTTATCACTAGCAAATTTTCTCCTTCAATAACTTATGCCTAAACTTTGGTTTCCACTATAATTAACAGTTATATATATACTCTCTGCTCTATTTTGTTCCAATACTTAATTACTTTTGGTGAACTTTGACTCTAAGTCTCTAACATTTCACTAAAACTAAAAAATAAAAATTACGGTTATTTCACTAAATATCCCTGACAAAAAAATTTATTCACCAAATATTCCTCTTTTTTTCAAAATTTACCAGATATCCCTGACCTTTAAAAAAATTTCAACCCTTGACCTTTTAAAAAATTACTCGAAAAGCGCTTTTGGCTAAAAAACGGTAGTGCTCCGTTAACTAATTAACCCTAAAAAAACACTAAATAAACCCTAAAAACCCTAACTCACCCCCAACCTCACCAGCCCACCAGCCCCTCCCAACAACCCAGCCCCAACAGCCCCCATCCCCACCACCCCCTCCTCCTCCCCCTCCCCCTCCCCCACAACCACGCCTCCCCTTCCCACCACCCCCAGCCAGAATCCCCCTTCCTCCCCCACCCTTTCGAACTCACAGGCCCCCACCCCTTCGAACTCGTCCCTCCCCCCCACCCTTCGAACTGACAGTCCCTCACCCCTTCGAACTCGGCGCTCCCTCTCCCCTACCGAAAAATCGCAAATCCTGAGCCCCCCACCCCTAGGTCGATGGTGCTGCATTTTCTGTGAGGGAGCGAGACGAGTTTGGTCGCGGGTGTTGGGCTGTGTGTAGGGGAAGGGGGGCTACGTGTAGAGGAGGGAGACTGTGGGAAGGGGAGGGTGGTTGCGGGGGAGGGGTTGTGGGAGGGGGGTTGCGGGGGAGGATAGGGGTGGTGGGTATGGTGTTAGGGGTTGCGACGGAGGGGTAAGAGGTGGTGGGGGTGGTGTTAGGGGATGCGGGGGAGAGGGTTGGGGTTGGTGCGTGGTGGGTTGGGGGCTGGGGTTGTTGGGGGCTGGGGTTGTTGGGGGGGGTGGGGGGCTGGTGGGTTAGGGGAGATAGAGGGTTAGGGTTAGTTAGGTTGGCTTACAACTTGTTTGGTAAAGAGAATTTGGAAGGAAAAGAAAGGAAGTGGAAGGAAATTTGTTACTTTCCAATGTTTGGTTCATTAAAAAAAATTAAGTGAAAGGAAATGAGAGGAATTGGAAGGAAAGACTCTTTAATAAAATTTCACTTTCCTTTCCTCCCAAAAGTGGGGGAATTTGGGAGGAAAGAGAAAATTTATACCAAATATGAGAAATTAAGGTTTTTTTTCCTTTCTCTTCCATTCTTTTCTTTTCTCTTCCCTTCCTTTCTCTTCTCTTCCTTTCCTTTACTAAAAATGAACCAAACACACTGTTAGGGTTAATTAGGTTGAGTTAGGGCTAATTAAGTTGAGTTAGGGCAAACTTGTAAATAAACGCTAACAGAGGACTAACGCCCGTCAACAAAATAATATCTAGTGAATTGTTTTAAAGGCTAGGGAAATTTGGTGAATTTTGAGAAAAATAGGGGTATTTGGTGAATACATTTTTTTATCAAAGGTATTTGGTGAAATAACCGTAAATAAAACACTTCTTTCGAAAAGTTCTCACATAAAAGAGAGAAGTGTTTCATTTGTATTAAAAGGGTGTAAGTATATAAATATCTATACAAATATATTAAAAAGCGTGCGTGACAATGTATATACGCCACATGACACCTCTTTATGTCCAATGTGTACGCACAAGTCATGTCAATTAACAAAAGTAAAATTAGCTTGCAACAAGATTTGAATCTGTGACCTCTTGCAATTATATATGACACATTTACCGTCTCAACCAACTTTTAATCATGTTTTGATTATCCACATTATTATATATATATGTACCTTTTAAATGTTAAGTTTTCCTTAATACTTCCTCCGTTTCCTAAAGATCTTCCCACTTACTGTTCCTACAGATACCAAGGAAAATCAAGTTGTGTGGGGCATGGTGTGAGTAACGTAGGAGAGAGAAAGGGGTTAAGATAAATAAACAAATAAAAATGGGTTAAAGTAGGAGAGAGAAAAGGAGTAAAATTGAATTAATAATGTAATGTTGGACTATATGATAGTGACATGAGAGGGTAAATAGGGAAATTTGTTTTGCCAATTAAGGAATAAAGCAAAAGAGGGAAGATCTTTTGGAAACACCCTTAAACGGAAAGAGGGAAGATCTTTAGGAAACGGAGGGAGTATATTTTAATGGAATGGAAAAAATGCATATCATATTTGTAAAACAACCAACCCAGAGCAACGTTCGGGATCAAATATTAGTACTCTTATTAAACAGTGTCATAAGTTAAACTAATAAAAATTGGAGGGAAAGGAGGAGTAGAAAGGTATTAAAAAGTAAAAATTACTAGTAAAAATAAGAAATAATCCCACAATTCTTTCTCCCATTTATTTCCGTTATAATAACTCCATTCCATCAATCTCTGCGTAACTAAAAGTCACACTCTTTGAGCTTATTTGAGTAACCTCTCTTTTTCTTTTTATCTTGCATTATCTGAAGCAGCCATATATATATATATTGACAACATCTCCTGTAATTCCTATTACAATGGCTTCCACTATTCCTTGTAACATTTCCTTGAATTCTGGGATGTTTTTAAACTCTTTTAATCATCAGAAATTTACCCTTCAATTTTTTCCTTGTAATTCCAAATGGGTGTTGACTAATTTTAACCGTCGTTGTTGGAAACAACATGGGTCGTTTCAACGTAAGCTTGGTTGTGTTTGTTCTCAAACTGCTGAGGTAGATTGATTTAAAGAATTATGTTATTTATTAAATATTTGATTTTTTTGGCTAATGTATTGTTGTTTAATATGGAGTTTTTTCATGTGATTATAAAGTTTTGATCTTAGTTTTGTTTAGTTATGTAATTTGTTGTGGAAGAAGTGGAGTGGGAATTATACCAAGTTACTGAATTTGTTTGTTGATTGGTAGAAATTGTATTTTATCTCCTTAGAATTTGTTCAGGTGATTGAATTTTTGATATAAAAAACCTTTTTTGTGGTGATTTTTTTCTTGGGTTAATTTGCTTGGAAGTTTTTGTGAAGAAATATAAAAATACTTAACTTGCTTAGTTGCTTCTATGTAATTGGAAATTTGGATGATCTTGAAGGAGGTAGTTATGAGGAATTAAGGTGTTGTGAAGCTTGGTGCTTAGATTTTATTGGGTAGTTGGCTGTACAATGATGGCCCTTGTGAAACTACGACTTGATTACTAGTAGGAGTGGTATTCTAGCTCGAACGATTGTACTTGTGAGCTCTGGGGATCAAGGGTGGACCTGGGAAGTAGTTTGCAACACTAACAAGAAGTGATTTGAGGTGGTGGTGGTGGTGGTGGTGAGGGGGGAGGGGTCAGAAGGTTCTTTCGATGTTTGAGGCTTGAATTATGAACTAAGGCTCCGTTTGGTAGGGCGTAAAACGTTTTCCCGGAAAACTGTTTTCCTCTATTTTCTGTTTTACATTATTTGGTTGGCAAAAGAGTGTAAAACCATTTTCCCTTGGGGTAAAATTACTCTCCCAATGATGGAAAACCATTTTCCTTTCAAAATGAAGGGAAAACTATTTTCCTTATCTCTCTTGTATACTCTTCTCACTACCTCCTTACTTTCCCTTTCATTTCATCATTTTTCTTACATCGAACCAAACAACGGAAAACTAATTTTGGAATTGTGTTTTCCATTGTAAATTGTTTTCCATGAAAATCATTTTACACTGAAAATGTTTTACGCCCTACCAAACGGAGCCTAAAACATGTCCTATCAGTGTCGACTGAGGTGGTTTTATTCGTATGGTCCCTGAGATTAGTCCATCTGATTTTCTTGCCTGACTTACCTGAGAATGCTTTATAAATTTTTTGTCCTTGTTAGTGTTTCAGTTTTGATTACCCTTCATCTTATGTTGTCCAGAGATTGCGTATATTGTATAATTAGAGGGCCTTAAATCGTAATTTTAGAGGGGATTATATTATATTTTTAGAGGGCCTTATATATTTCATCACATTGTTATTGCCTGCAATTTCCTAGATATAAGAGCTTAAGTGCCCCATCATGTAGAAGTTGAAGGTCTTAAACAGAATGTGTTGTATTTTAATATATCATCTCTCAGAATTGTCTCAATTTTCTGTTGATTGACTCTTTTCCTACTTAAGTCCCTTACATATCTTTACATACAATTCCTAGGACAGATGGACTTTTTTTTGCTTTTGGACCTTTACGGAAGTGGAAGGGTCTTTATTTTACACTGCTTGATATCCTTTCAAAGTTGGTTTTGTGCATTCAAGAATAATGTCCTTTTACAAGGGGACTTTTAGCTCAGTTCCATTGGTTAGTAAAAAAAACTTAAATTTTTTGATCAGAAATTTAAGATCAGTGATTTTCTGCTACAGACAGGCCGAGAGCTTGTTATCGTTTGCATGAGAAGCTGCTGACACATTTGGTTCTAAAAATTTCTGTCACAGACAGAGGAGTTGCAAAAAAGGAGGTGCGCACCTTTACTAGAACATGAGATATTATACAATCGTGTATTGTTGGGCTCTAGCGACTGGAAAACAGTTCCTGATATTTGGAGAACTGCTGCAGAAAAGTATGCTGATCGGACTGCTTTGATAGATCGATATCATGAACCTCCTTTAGAGCTGACTTATAAGCAGGTAATTTCTTTCCTATGTATGTATATTTTATATTTGTTACAAAATATTTTATGATCTTCTCATGTACTTCCCTTACACCTTCAACTCTTCAAGTTTGTAAAGCAATTAGATACTTGTACTTGTATCCACCCCCTCCGGAGTTTTCTTTTTTTGGCTTTTGTATGCTTCTAAGAATTAAGTTATATTAGTATTGTGATTGTAAAAACAGTATATTTTTTTTATGTGTTTCTACTTCTGTGGTCTGACATCTGAGAGTTGGTTAGAGACCTTGTTCTTGCTGTATGGTTTTCCTCTTATTGAGTTTTTTAGTCTTGTTGCAGCTTGAGCAGGAGATTTTGGATTTCTCTGAAGGCCTAAGAGTTGTTGGCATAGAGCCATATGAAAAGGTTGCACTTTTTGCAGATAATTCATGTCGTTGGTTAATTGCTGACCAAGGTACTTATTCGTTGTCCTTGATATTTCCCTCCACATCTCTGCTATATAGTTTATTGTTTTATGTGTAGTTACTAGTTACTAATGATAAGTTGATGTTGCAACTTCGTTTTTACAATTGCGTCATATCTTATGGCAATTTTTCAAAAAGAACCCTGGATTTCTAGTCCATATATCTAGTCCATAGACTGCTGATGAAAGAAGGATCGAGCATGATTCATTCTTATCAGAACTTTCTTAGTACCACCTTCTGAAGAAAAAGGTTCCAAGTCTACCCATTCCCTCTGTGCCATAGTGTTTGTTTTCACAAGTTTAGTCTATCGTATAAATGGTCAGCTTAGCATTTATAGATAGATAATAAAACTATAGAATAAGCATGTGGACGTTTATGTGAGTATCTAATGGTATTGTAAGTAAAACTCTTACAAACAATTTGGGACATCCTTAGAGGAGAGGACAGGGAAGACTTCATGCTGTTTTACCAAGTGTTCTATCTTTATGACCCTTTTGGTGCAGAAATGCTCTTAAATACAATTAGATTATCTTTCATGAAGTCTTCTGCTGTCTCCATTTAACAAATGCAAGTCTTTTCAAATAGCTTCGTGATTCCCAAGTAAAAGCAATTCTTTTTATGTTTATACAAATGCAGTTTGGTGGTATTAGATGGCCTAATGACTGTAGGCGGTGTGTAAATAGTCAGTGAAATGGTGACGAAGATAGCCTCCTTATAACATTAGGGATCATGCTGAAGGTGCCTCCTCGTGATTATACATTAAGGCTGCATAAATTGAATATGACCTTCTAGCATGCCATATATGGGAAAAGCCTCATCAGAGTCATTGTGGTAAGAGACACGCTATGGTGTTGTACTCCTTGGGACGAAAAGGATCCGTTGTTGGGAGTGACTCATTCTATGGATGAGATTGTGGCAATGCGTCCGATTCTTGAATACTAAGGTGAGAGGTCATAGTTATGAAACTTCTACTTGGCTCGTGCTCCATTCTTTGAAGTACATCAAAGGGAGACTGACCTTGATGATGGTCATCTTTTCTCTGTATATCTGAGTTCTCTCTTGCTTGTCTATGGTAATTGATAAATTTGATGGGCCAACAATTCACATGCTTATATAAATGGTTCCTCCTTATCCAAAAATTGCACTGTTCTTTTAATGCAGGTACTATGGCAATGGGTGCTATCAATGTTGTGAGGGGGTCAAGGTCATCCACAGAAGAACTATTGCAGATATACAATCATTCTGAGAGGTTAGCAAGACTAGAATTTCCTAAAGAAGAAACAAGTGGTTCAGCTTTTTTTTTTTTTTGAAATGAAAGTTATAAGGTATTGACATAATTATCTTAGAGTTGTCTTTTACCGAACTCCATTCAGCTAGTTAAGATTCTAGATATCAGTTGTTCCTCGAGACTTCCTTAGCACAGTGCATAATGAGATATTAATGGCTATTTAAGCTTAGTTCTGTTGACAAACTAGCTAAGAGGTTTTTGAAATCTATCAAACTATTTCTTTTGGGTACCACTGATGGCTGAACAGTTTGTCTTGGGGAGAATATGCACTTATTATGGTCAAGACAAAATATTCAATGGTTCTTGGATAGCTACTTTATAACTATGAGCTTTTTTATATTTAATCTACATGGAGTTGCTCTTTTTTCCCACTCTTGCGTTTCTAGATATGCAAAGGTCTGGTATGTTGATAGCTTATACGTTTCTCTGCAGCGTTGCACTCCTTGTGGATAATCCTGCATTATTTAATCGAATGGCCGACTTGTTCGTTGGCCAGGCATCAACGAAATTTGTGATTTTGCTCTGGGGAGAGAAATCAGATTTGAGTGAAGCAGTGTCTGATAGACTTTCAGTTTTCAACTACAGCGAAATAATAGCAATGGGAAAAGAAAGTCGGAAACATCTGAGTGACTCTTATGATGCTAGTAAGGCAGGATTCTCTCATGGATTTATAATCTACTTTTTTGCTTATTTGAAAAGGGGAGTGGGGGTAAAAGGAGGTTTCTTGATATGTGTTCTTTGCACAATCTTTGCTTAATAAGTAATAACTAGTATACTACTTTTAGATTATGTTTTGTCCAAGGCTAATAAGACTATTTGAGTGTTGTGATCTTGTAGTCTGTCGAATTCATGAACATTGTTGAACATAAAAAAATTCATTAATGAGTAAAAATCAGTGTTCAAAAGCCAGAATGCTAAAGTAAATAGGGTTTTTTGGCCAGAACAAATATGAAGTTCGCCATAAGATGCAGCTATAATTTTTTTGTGTTTACTTTTTTTTACTAGGAGATGTATTTAATGTTTGTGTTCCTATCCTAAAAAAAATCAACAAACAGACTCTAATGTGCTGCTCTTTCCTTGAGTGTGCACCTGCATTAGTTCCCTTATCAGTATGAAGTCCATTTTCTTAGAGGAGCATCCCTGGCATATTTGTTGAGAATGAATGTTTTATTGGCTGTTCTTGACGTTTAGAATAACGTGTCGTTCTTTGGTTAGTGCCCCATGAACATAATTAGAGTCCCTGATTCTTAACATCTTTCCTCCTCCCTGTTCTGCTTTTGTGTGTTGTAGAAAAAGAGGAAATGAGACTATGAAAGAGACAGAAAGTTTTTCAGAGGGTATATTTGACTGAGTTGACTCTATAGACAACAGACATCTCAAAAAGAATCTATATGTTGAATGTTCAAATAGTTTTAAAATCATCTGGTTCTGCACCTGCCAAAGTAATTTTCAAGGCTATATTATATTACTAGCAAGCAAGATTTATGGCTCACATGATTTCAGGGAAATTATACTCTTATGAGCCCATAAGCTCTGATGATGTTGCCACGCTGATGTATACTAGTGGAACCACGGGCAACCCAAAGGGTGTAATGATTACACACCGGAATCTTCTGCACCAGGTATTAACCTCCCCCCCCCCTCCCCCTTTCCTTCTAGTCCCTCTATCCTTGAACTTGGAATATGCTATCCAAACTGTTCTCTACTTTTCAAGCTCTACTAATTGCTTTATACTTTAGAGTGACCACTTGATGCAAGACACTTGTATATTTGTTATTATACGCTTTTCGAAATAACACTTGGAATTGTTCAGTGGGGTTGCTGATTAACCTAACCAGAAACAGCTGCAATTATCACATGCCAAGTGACATATATACATGATTTAGATCTTTCCATTGATAGTCTAGTTTGGTCAATATGTTATTATGTATGAAGGTATAACATAGCAACATGGCCAAATAAGACTAACTCAAAGGATTTGTATCTAAAGTTCAAACCAGAGTCACTTTTGGCATTCAAATCCAGGTCCCTGTTACAATGGGATTAGTATGTGTTTCATAAATATTTGATCTAATCATATTATTTAATGTATTCACGTGAACATATCATCTAGGACGTTTGTAAAACTTTTTCTACGTTGTGTCTTCCCTTTACTAGTCTCCACTGTCTAGGCATTTAGGAATAGGCTGTGCCAGTATGTATATTTTGACCTTCCCATGAGAAGATGTATTGCACACTCCTGTGGTTTCTAATCTTACAAAGTCAAAAAGGTCTATGTATGCATTTATCATTGCACTTCGTTCAGATAACACCCCTCACAAAGGACAAACAATTTGTCATATGCAAAAGTTCAGGGATCGTATCTCGTGAGAATTCGGAAAGCCTATCTCTTCACATTGTTTGAGTAGAATTGTCTTTCTTTTGAACAATTTTATCATTTATTTTTTCAATTTTTTTCTGATGTTTATTTTTTCTGAAACAAGCATTGAGAATTATGATGAAAGTTGCATTATGGTGTACTTGTGTGACTGTGTCCTGTTATTTTAGATCAAGAGTTTATGGGATGTTGTACCTGTTCGAGCTGGAGATAAATTTCTGAGCATGCTGCCCCCTTGGCATGCTTATGAACGCGCAGCTGAGTATTTCATCTTCTCATATGGAATAGAGCAAGTGTATACTACCGTAAAGAACCTGAAGGTATCTAATTGGATTATATCTTATCCTTGCCTTGACATTTCTCTGCAAGTTTTGAACATATGAAATCTCTTCCGTTGAGAACTTTGTATTCTACTTGTGACAACAGGAGGATTTAAAAAATTATCAACCTGATTACCTGATTTCTGTTCCATTGGTCTACGAAACACTCTACAGGTTAGTTATCTTACGGATTAGTCATGCTGACTGATCAGCTTTCTGACATCTATGCAAAAATACTCCATTATTTATAAAGCAACGTTGTCATTTTATCTGTACTATGTAGCTTCCATTCCTGCGTATTAATGTACACGACACGCTTCCTGAACATTTCCTGTATTATCTATTTTGCTTTTGGCTTTAAAAGTTACTGCAGTTTCAGTCTCAAATCCAGCTGCTGTTAAAGTTGTGTTTCTTATTTGCTTTCTTTTTTTTGAACACTATAACTTATACATCGAACGATATTCTGTCCATTTTGGCTTTCCAAAAAGAGATACAGTGGCTTGGTGATGGGTGAACCGGTAAATTAGTGGTTATCTTCTTAGTTGAAAGCCTCTAGAAGTTAGAACTGCTAACAACATAATTTACCCCTTAATCAAGGTTGTACGCAACAAATTACACACAAGTGTGGTTTGTTATTTACACTGCCAGGTGCATGTTTAGGTGCCATATATCTTCAAATTGGCAATGGGATGTAAATATTAACCTCGATCAGTATCCTTATGCTGCTAATGAAGTTGTCTAGTCAATTTGCCTTCTTTAACATTTATGGTACTATTCTTTGGAACTTTTTATGTGTACCCTTGAAATTTTGCAACTTTATGTCTTGCAGTGCAATTCAGAAGCAGATTGCAGCAAACTCTGCTGTTCGAAAGATCATTGCTCTTGCACTCATAAAGATTAGTTTGACATACATGGAGCTTAAGAGGATTTATGAGGTTTGTATTTGAGCTAATATTTCTCTCTTGTGCATGTAAATCATATTTACAGGGGGCATTATTTTCTGTTTAATCTGCAAACTATGCAATGAAATTTAATACGTCTGAAATTTTCTTTACTAGGCCTGCATAAATGTAACCTACTAACCTTGATCCACTCTCAAAATCTAGAGGAGTATTTTACTCAATAATGAATGTGTTCATATTATGATTCTTTAGTGATTAGAGGAATTCTAAAAGTATGAGGGAATCAGGAAGGACGATTTGAAGGAATTATAGACTACTGCCACGATGAACATGTCACATCAATTCATCTGATCAGTTAAAGAACTTTCCTTTGGCATATGTGCATGACTTTTTAATATGCAACTAGCTAGTATGAAATTTATGCATATACCAATCTTGAAACAATGATCTTTGGTAGGTTTTAACTTTTAGTTGTTGAGAGTAAATTTTTCAAGATGGAAGGACCTTTATTCTTGGTTTATCCGTGTATATATTTAAGAATAAAATGGCCTATATGACACCAAATATAAATTTGGTGCAGGTTACTCACGAACTAAAGCCATTTCTTCCTATATTTTATTACTTTTTAAGCTTGTGATATTCTTGTACTGTGTTTTGGCCTGCGAGTGCATTGCATCATCAGCAACAGTCTGCTATCGGGATTATCTGTTTCATTTGAGCCTTCCTATGTAGGGGAAATATCTGCCTAAGAAGCAGCAGCAACAGTCTTACCTCATAGCACTTGTGGATTGGCTTTGGGCAGGAATAGCTGCAACAGTTTTGTGGCCAATACATAATTTGGCCAAGCTGCTATTGTATAGTAAAATCAAATCTGCTATCGGGATTTCAAAGGTGCATCATGTGAATCTTTTACTTGGAATGCTTTCTTCATTTGGTCATTTTTTTTTATATTATCTGGTGACGTGCTTCTGCTTACTTATTAGGCTTGATTATTAAACTTGGAGTTTAAAGATATTTCTATTTACTACAAGCCGCATTTGTCATCTTAAGAAATACTTCAACTGGCACATTCAAGAAAGCTGATTCAGCAGCTTTAGATTGATCTGATCTCTCAGCTTTAGATTGACCTGATCTCTCTATATGGAGGGGAAATCCTTATCTAGTTCTCTGTATTCTGCAGGCAGGCATAAGTGGAGGTGGTAGTTTACCTTTGCATATCGACAAGTTCTTTGAGGTTTCATACTTGCTCACTAATAACTATGTATATTTTGGATAGATGCATTGTCCACAAGCTTATTCCTTCACATGTGTAGGCAATCGGTATTATAGTGCAGAATGGGTATGGTCTGACTGAATCTTCTCCTGTTGTTGCCGCTAGACGACCAGCCTATAATGTTAGTAGCTTATCTTCATGATTTTTTCTCCTATCTTCAATTGAGGAATATAATATTTGATACATCGTAATTGTTCATTCTCTTGAAGATTTTAGGATCGGTTGGTCATCCACTTAAGCGTACAGAAATTAAAGTTGTAAATGCTGATACAGATGAGGTCTTATCACCTGGTTCGAAAGGCATTATCAAAGTTAGGGGCCCACAAGTGATGACAGGCTATTTCAAGGTATACCTATGTATTCAACATTACAACATTCTAGAGCAAAAGAGATTTCGGATTATCTATATATGTTTATTTTCTTTAATGATATCTTTGCAGAATCCATCCGCTACAAGGCAAGTTTTGGATGACAATGGCTGGTTGAACACGGGAGATTTAGGATGGATATCACCTTGTCATTCATCGGGAAGAAGCCGGCTTTGTGGAGGTGTTCTTGTTCTTGAAGGACGTGCAAAAGATACTATAGTTCTCTCGACAGGTAATTCAAGAACTGATTCACCCATCACTTTTGATAAGTTTTTCTTTCTCATCCCTTGGGGAAATTCCTGTAAAAGATGGTATGTCAGTCTTCAGCAAAGTTGAAAATAAAGGTACAAAGTTAGATAGCAAAGCAAATTGGTTGTAAGTTATAAAGAAAGGTAAAAGGTTAAGTGGTCCAATCATAAACGTTTCGTCAGACCATGTGACATAGACCAGTTCATTGCCCCTACGCTCTGCTATTTTCTAGTGATGCAGGATCTCTTTGTTCATTAGGTGAAAATGTAGAGCCCTCGGAAATCGAAGAAGCGGCCGTGAGAAGTAGTCTAATTGAACAAATTGTTATCATTGGCCAGGTTAGCAGACGCTTTTTGTTTTCATATCTTGTTCTGCTGTACAATACTGGATTTGGTTAAAAATTGGCTTACTGTTTATGCTGTCCAGGACCAACGACGTCTTGGAGCTATCATCGTTCCAAACAAAGAAGAGGCTTTACAGGCAGCAAAGAGATCGTCTCTTATTGATGCAGATGCTAGTGAACTGAAAAAGGAAAGGTTGACAAACCTTTTACGCGAGGAGTTGAGAAAGTGGTAGGAATTTTATCATATGATATACTTGTTATTACAAATTGTTTATTAATTTTTGTTCTAACGAAGTTTTTCCAAATCACAGGACTTCAGAGTTCTCGTTTCAAGTTGGTCCAGTGCTAATTGTGGATGAACCTTTCACGGTATGTGCTTTTTAGCTTCAGAGGACCATATACTCCCTCTGCTCTCTAATTGTTATTCCAAAATTTTTTAACTCGTTTGCTCATGTAGATCTTAATCGATGTACTTTAAGAATATAAATGCTGTTGATATTTCGAAACCATCCAAGCATATCTAACAAGATTGCACACGATAGTATCTTTATACACTTATATAGAGAAAAATGCCGTCAATGTTTACTAATTTTGACAAATATTAGAGAATGGAGTGTAGTTTCTGTCCTTTGGTATGCTAAAATTTTCATCTGTGTATTATTTCAGATCGATAGCGGTCTAATGACTCCGACCTTAAAGATCCGAAGAGACGTAGTTGCAGATAGATATAGAGATGAAATAGCAAATCTATACAGGTGAACATACAACACAGACGTACACACAGTAGCTGTGATTTGGAATTGGAGGTGCAGCAGTTGATCATACAACCCCTATGCTCTTTTCATTTCAACAATTTTTTTTCCAACTCTAGGGATGAAACTTGAAAATTCTATAAATGTGTTCTTTTGGAAATAATTGAAGAAAAGTAAAGGGCATAGACCAAATGTATCTTGTAAATGAGAAAGCTTGAAACTTTTGTCCCCATGTAAATGTAATTGTCTTTGTTTCCTAGTCACGTAAATGTATACTTCCTCCGTTTCGTTTTAAATGGAACAAATGAATATTTTATATCTCACACATAATACCCATTTGTTGCATTTACAACGAAACGGAGAAAGTATTAAGATGATTGTCTGGGAACTGATTGTTTATACTAGGAGATATAATATGTTGATGGCTTGAATGTAAGTAGCAAACAATTGTAAATTAAACAGTGATTTGGAACCTGAAAACCATTTGGTTGATCATCATCGAATAAGGGAAAAACATCTGGTCGATCATGAGATTTACCACCCATGTTCTTATGGACAAATATAAAAAGGGTCATAAAAGATAAATTTTGGAGATGTAAATGTAAGTGACTAAACTATAGTTTTAAGTGCAATCAACTTTCGTCATTACTTTAAGAGCATCTTTAATGGTAAGTCAATATCATTTTGGCGTTATGTGCCACTTAAACTTTCCAAATCAATCCTTTCAGTTATTTGAGCTACAAAAATTTTCATTATCACGCCACAACTGTGTTTATTGCTTGAGTAGGTTTCACTAAGGGATGTAAATGAAACTAGACAATTCGCGAGCTACTCGAGATTGACTCGGTCAAAGCTTGACTCGAGTGAGCTCGAATCGAACTCGAGCTTGACTCAAGATATCGACGAGTCTAGCTGAGCAACTCATAATACTCGACTCGAAAACTTGTGAGAAGTTCGAACATCCAATTATCTATAGCAAAAGACGACATATTTTCTATCTTATGGTTGTTTTTAATCTGGGACACTTGCAAGCTACTCGGTCAAAGCTCAATTCGGTCAAAACTCGACTTGAGTAAGCTCGACTCGAAATTAACAAGCTGAGTCGAACTAACCCAAACTCGAACTCGACTCGCATGATTCACAGTTTCACACCTCTAGGCTCCACATATCAACCACCTTTTCATATCAAACTAGTTTGTGTTCCGGGCGATGCTCCGGATTGTTTCTTTTCGTAATTTTTTGTCTTGTGAGGAAAAAATTGACGTCATAATTTGAAGAATACAAGAAATTGGAGTAAGAGTTTATGTCTACAATGTCTACTATCATTACCATTAATATGTTAGGTATCCAACTACTTGTGTAGTCTTTTAATGAGATATAATTACAAGACATTATTATATTTTATTTTGAAATATTAAATAATGATTTTATGTTGGATCAATGGTTAAGCTTTCACTTTCTATTTCAAATGTCACGTGTTCGATACCTTCTAACCACACGACATATTTTTTTTAGTTGAGGGGTTTGACATGAAAATAGAGTATTTGCATTACAATTTTAGAGGAGAGTGTCACATGGCACATAAACATTCTTATGAACGCCTTTTAATATATTAGTATAGATTGTTATACTCCCTCCGTCCCATAATATAGTGCTTGTTTCTTTTTTACACAGTTTTCAAGATGTAACTTTGACCTTTAATATCTTCAATTTCGTATTTATAAAAAATATAAAAAGTTGATATTATGAAACTACACATTGAGACGAATCTAACAAGATCCCACATGAATATGTTTTTTTATATATACAAATGAGAATATTCGGTCAAAGATTTTAAAGTTTGACCCACCAAAAATGAAATAGGCACTATATTATGGGACGGAGGGAGTAGAATTTAGCTTTAGAACAACCACCCTTTCATATCCTTTATGGCTTTATGTAACAAGGAAAATCATCAAGTTACCGTTGGTTTTATTTCCTCGCAATTACCCGCCAAATTCAGCTTTCATTACTATTTTTTCTGAATCCCCTAAGATTATCCCTTTATAAACATTGATACTCCAAAAACACAAACTCAAAAATTGGATGCTTTGTTCTCACTATCTCCACCATCTTGGAGTTTGCGCCAAACGCTATTCTCTCTCCTCAGGCCAAAAACTCCATGCCCAGATCTTCAAGCTCGGTCTTCAACACTATGGCCCTATACCCAACTCCCTTGTTGAAATGTATGGAAAATGTGGTGTCATTAAAAATGCACTCAAAGTGTTCGATGAAATGCCTCAAAGAGACTTTATTTCTTGGGCTTCAATTCTCACAGCTTATAATCATGCTAATCTTCCTCATAAAACACTCTTTATGTTCATTGATATGTGGAATGTTGATAAGTTACAACCTGATCATTTTGTGATTGCTAGTCTTGTTAAGGCATGTTCTAGCTTAGGTAATATTAGGCTTGGTAAACAAGTTCATGCTCATTTTGTTGGGTCACCCTTTTATGATGATGATGTAGTTAAATCGTCGCTTGTTGATATGTATTCGAAATGTGGGAACCTTGATTATGGTAGGATGGTTTTCGATTCGATTAAGGTGAAGAGTACGATTTCTTGGACGGCCTTGATATCGGGTTATGCTCGGATTGGGCATAAAGATGATGCTATGGAGCTCTTTATGAGGATGCCTGATAAGAATTTGTTGTCTTGGAGTGCTTTGATATCTGGGTTGGTGCAAAGCGGTCATGGGAATGATGCTTGTAGTGTTTTTATGACAATGAGAAGAGAGATAGATCATAGTGCTGATCCATTTGTTCTTTCGAGCATTGTTGCAGCATCTGCTAATATGGCAGCACTCCAGCTAGGGAGGCAATTACACTGTTTGGTTATACTGCTTGGGTTTGAACGCAACTTATTCATTTCTAATGCACTCATTGATATGTATGCCAAATGTAGTGACTTATTAGCAGCAAAAGGCATTTTTTCTTGCATATCAAAGCGAGATGTTGTGTCTTGGACTTCCATTATAGTTGGGATGGCCCAACACGGCCAAGCGAAGGAAGCATTGTCGTTTTATGATGAGATGGTCAAGGATGGTGTTAAACCTAATGAAGTAACATTTCTTGGGTTGATTTATGCATGTAGCCATGTTGGTTTAGTCAACAAAGGTAGAAATTTTTTTGATTTGATGGTTGGGGAGCATGGAATGAGACCTTCTTTGCATCATTACACATGCCTGTTGGATCTTCTAAGCCGTTCTGGTCATCTTATTGAGGCTGAGAAACTTCTTACTACGATGCCATATGATCCCGATGAAGCTGCTTGGGCTGCTTTGTTAAGTGCTTGCAGAAAACATAAAAATACAGAGGTTGCAGTTAGGGTTGCTGATCATTTACTGAATTTAAGACCTAAAGACCCTTCTACATATATTTTACTTTCTAATACATATGCTGCTTCTTCTATGTGGGGAAATGCGTCTCAAGTACGCAGATTGATGTCCATGATGGATTTAAAGAAAGAGCCTGGTTATAGCTGTATTGAACTTGCAAAGGAGAGTCAGGTGTTTTATGCAGGGGAGTCGTCTCATCCTATGCAGAAGGAGCTTCTTAGTCTTCTCGAAGAGTTGGATGCCGAGATGAGAAAGAGAGGTTATGTTCCAGATACTAGTTTTGTTTTACATGAACTAAAACAGCATGAGAAGGAGAAGCATTTGTTATGGCATAGTGAAAGATGGGCTGTAGCATATGGCTTGCTTAAATCTGCTCGTGGTACTGTCATACGCGTAGTCAAGAATTTACGAACTTGTGGGGACTGTCATACGGTTCTAAAGTTCATAAGTAGCATCGCTAAGAGGGAGATCATTGTTCGAGATATCAACAGGTTTCATCATTTTAAAGATGGTAACTGTTCTTGTGCTGATTTTTGGTAGAATATATTGCCATTACATACAATTCATCGCTCAGAAACTCCATATGCTATGCCTGATAAAAATTGTAGGCCTATCATATTTCTTAGTCTCTACTTGAATTTTATATCAAGCACTGTTGAACTCGATTTTCATTTTCATGGAAGTTGAGCTCAACTTATATATATAGTCAGTCAAAATCAAATTTAATCTGTAAAAAGCACTTTGAATTAGCACACAATAGCTGTAAAAGAGATCAGCAAAATCTAGTTTCATTCACAGCATAAATTCATCCATCCAGTAAAACAGACTCATTTGGTTTATCTGAAATTAATTCCTAGAAAACTAACAGCCGTCACCAAATTGGCAAAACCCAAAAAGTCTCGAAGGTTTGTAGAATATTAAGGCCGTGTTTGATAAATGGCTTTTTCATTGGCTTTTGACTTTTTAATCTGATTTAAACCGCCAAAAAAAGTGTTTGGTTATTGGCTTTTTGGTTGGCTGAAAAGGTGCCTGGAGTAGCTTTTTGGATTGGCTTGTTGACCCACGAACTCTAATAAACAGCCAACAACCACAAATAATTTTGTCAAATACTTTTGCAAACAGTTGGCTTAAACAACCAACTTAAAAAGCCAATACATACCGTCAATGTTTCCAGTCAGTCAAACAAGCCAACTAAACCAGCCAAAAGCCAATAGTCGATTGCCAAACAGCTCCTAAATCTCATTCTAGAATGATGAAGTCTTTGAAATTAATGTAACAAATTAGAATTAGAGCACACAAAATACGATGATGATAATTCTAAGTTAATCTATCATCTGCATCAACCATTAATGATTAGACAAACCATTCCAATTAAAATTTGTCATTAAAAGACACAAATCCAAGGAAATTCATAACACCCACAAACTAATGAATCGAATCCATTTATTGGGTAGAAACAGGACTAGCATTATTTAGGCCAAACAATTCAGCTGCAGATTTACCCATAATAGAAGCAAACTCATTAAAACTAATAACACCATCTCCATTTGTATCAGCTTCCTTCATCATTTCAGCCAATTCTTTGTACGTTAAAGGATGACCCATCTTTGCCATTGATCCTGCCAGCTCTGCTGCCGTGATGTATCCATTACCGTCGCGATCAAACGACCGGAAAACCTCCAATAATTGTTCTTGGTTGATCAAAATGTCATGTTGGTTAAGCTCAGGTAATAAGGCTCGAGTTAGCTCATCAAACTCAATATAACCATTGCCATTTGAGTCCATATTTGTTAACAATGCATATATTTGGTCACCCGTGTGTTTCACCCCTAGGGACCTTAATAATGCCGCGAGCTCGAGTTGTGTTAGGCTTCCATCCGAGTCCATATCAAACCGCTCAAATATGTGTTTTAGCTGTTGTAATTGCTCCGCATTGAAGGTTGCCATTGATCCGAGCCAACAACCAACAGCCAACAACCAACAGCCAACAGCGAACAGATAACAGCCAACAACCAACAGACAACAGCTAACAGCTATTGCAACCGCTCGTATATATATGCTTTTTTTTACCTGTTTGTGGGTTTAAGTTTTTGGTTATGGTTATGGTAGAGGAAAGTTATGATTAGGGAATTGGGGTTATTGGTTGAAAGGGTCTTACCATATTGGAGAGGGTGGGGGTTTAATTATATTGTTGAATGTTCAAAGGGGTGCAAGTGGGAGAAATGAAGTCTAAGTATTGTTGTTTTTTCTTTGTTTTGGAGGTGGGTGTGATCGAAGAATTGATTGTGATTTTGGTTTTGCATGGTTTGTGTTTTTGGGAATGGTAGAAGTTCTTTTAATAAGGGTCGTTCATTTGCCTATTTTTAAGGGAATTTTATTACCAAATTTTGGCTGTAATTTCATGAAGATTTTGATGTGATTGACATCTCTATTTTTCAATAAAATGTTGCAATCAATATTATGGGATATAGGGAGTAAAAGAACTCGAACATGGTATAAATATGATAATATGGAATTTGCTTCTAGTAATCCAATGAGAAAAAATTATCAAATATTATATAAAATTTGCCAAAATAAAAAAATAAACAAGTGACGATCTCATTATTATTAGGTAAACAATTTAATTTCGTACTCTGATATTTCTTTATTATATTTGTTTATATGTTTTTGGTATGTAAATCCATATTTAGTAGTAGAGAGTTGGCTGTTTATTTTCCTTTTGTTTGTGGTTTACATCTTCTTGTCCATTTTAATGTGGCATAAAACAGTATTCTCCAACTGCTATTGAAAAACAAGATATAAAGTATAACTGATAATAAGTACTTGTTCTTGAGGAGTAATAAAAAAAGTCAATTATATAATGGCAAAAACATCTTGTCTACTTAATTACTTTTGCACAATCTCTGACATACATCTTTGATCATTAACATCTTTATATAAGTGTAGTAAAAGAAATTATAAAAAGGTAATATTCTTAAACTAGACATACAAATCTAACAAGATGTCACATAACTAGACCTGGTTATTGGATAGGGTAGCCAAATAACTAGATAGTTAGGGTCAAATTTATAGGGTTTTATTGGATAAGAATTTAATGGACATTATAATTGGACAGGGTCATTATATAGGGCCGATAAAATATCTCAATAATTTATAAAAAGATAAATTAAATATTTTGAAAACAATTACATGTATGAATTTCTATTCAATTATATTCACTTTTGTCTCTCTTCGTTCATTATTTTTCTCACTCGATTGTCGACCCGCCCATTATTGGCATGTTTCGACCCTCGACCTGCATTAACCTGACCCGATAGCGACCCCTTTATGAAGTGACCCTTTATGACAGACTCGCTATTGACCCGCACTGACCCTGATCCGCCCAATAACTAGGTCTACACATGACAATATATTTTCATATATAATAATAACTAAACATGATCAAAGTGTTATAAATTTGTAAATTTGACCAATATATTCCAAGTGGACAACATAAAAAGAAATATAGAGAGAGGGTATGGCAAATATTTTTATTAATAAATAACATCATCTAGATAAGAGTTATTAAGTGGAGTATTTTTTGTTCAGTTATTCATATTATATTGTTTTGCAAATAGCTACCCACCTCTAGCTCGTAGATGAGCCAATTATATTCGAAATACGATCCCGTTAACGGACTCCTCGGGGTGCTAGATTAGAAATATATTGTTCTACTTAATTAATCATATTTATACAAAATAATAGAATAATATATAATCTCAATGCAAAACATTTAATGTTCTTCAAAAGGAAAGGAAAAACATTTAATTTCAATGCAAAGCATTTAAATGCATTGCATTGAAATTAGACATTATTATATTATTTTATATAAATATGAGTAATTAAATAGAACAATATATTTCTTATCTAGCGCTTGCAGGGAATCCGTTAGCTTTTGCCTTCAAAATATTGGGAGGATATTTTAAATTAATATACACGATTATAAAGGCGAGGCTTGTTAAGTCTCTAAAATGAAGCTAATTAAACCAGGCTCAGGGTTGGCTTTTACCATATTCATCAACACGTTCCATGGAACAAGACCCCTTAATTGTGAGGGCCTCAAAATAGAGAAAGTCCAAGTAGTAAAAAGAAAAGGTTTATCTACTTATTTGGACTATTCTTTTTCATAATATGATTATATGAAGGCTCCGTTTGGTAGGGCGTAAAACATTTTCAGTGTAAAATGATTTTCATGGAAAACAATTTACAATGGAAAACACAATTCCAAAATTAGTTTTCCGTTGTTTGGTTTCATGTAAGGAAAATGATGAAATGAAAGGAAAATGAAAGGGAAAGTAAGGAGGTAGTGAGAAAAGTGTATAAGAGAGATAAGGAAAACAGTTTTCCCTTCATTTTGAAAGGAAAATGGTTTTCCATCATTGGGAGTGTAATTTTACCCTAAGGGAAACTGGTTTTACATTCTTTTGCCAACCAAACAATGTAAAACTGAAAATGGAGGAAAACAATTTTCCGGGAAAATGTTTTACACCCTACCAAACGGAGCCGAAGTGAAAAGTTATGAATAGATGAACTATTACATTATTGAATTCTTCAAATATGAGTTCGCACAAGGCTTCTATATAATTCGAGACGGTCTTGACTAGGCCATCAATACATAATATGGAAAAATCAAAAACCTAAAGAGAAATTAATTGATTTGATTATTAACTCATCAACCTTTTAAAAAGGAAATTAAACTTGAAGTCTGAAAAAGAAGCTTTCTAACAAAACTAAAACTAACAAAACTAACTTATAACAAACTTGTGCTGACATGTCAAATAAAAATACCTGGAGATGACACTGATCATCATCATCAATCATGTAAAAGAATCCAATCACAACCCACATTTATAAACACATATCTAAATCAATCAGACCAAACCATATCTTATGTTTATAACTATAACTAATTTAATTAACATATTAACAAAAACAAAATAATTTATCGAGATCTATGTTCATATCAACAACGTTCAGTTTAACTAAGCAAAAATAATAATTATATATACTTTTTCCGTTTCAAATTAAATGCAATATATTTTTGTTGCATTTAATTTGCATTTTGGTATGTAAATCCATAATTGCATCAGCTTCACAGCAAATCTTCTTCGTTTCAGTAGTAGAGAGTTGGCTGTTTATTTTCCTTTTGTTTGTGGTTTGCATCTTCTTGTCCATTTTAATGTGGCATAAAACAGTATTCTCCAACTGCCATTCAAAAACAAGATATAAGTATAACTGATAATAAGTACTTGTTCTCGAGGAGTAATAAAAAAAGTCAATTATATAATGGCAAAAGTATATTGTCTACTTAATTACTTTTGGCTTTTGCACAATTATCTCTAACACAGATCTTTGGTCATTAACCCCTCAATATAAGTGTAGTAAAAGAAATTATAAAAAGTTGATATTTTGAACTAGACATACAAAATTAACAAGACGTCACATGACTAGACCTGGTTATTGGATAGGGTAGCTTAAATGACTAAAGGGTTATGATCAAATTTACAAGGCTTTTATTAGAGACGGACATTATATAGCGCCGATAAAATATCCCAATAATTTTGAGAAAATAGATTAGATATTGTAAAAATAATTACATGTATGAATTTCTATTTAATTATATTCACATTTGTCTCTCTTCGTTCATTATTTTTCTCACTCGATTGTCGACTCGCTCTTTATTGGCATGTTTCGACCCTCGACTTGGGTTAACCTTACCCGATCACGATCCCCTTATGAAGTGACCCTTTATGATCAGACCCGCTATCGACCCGCACCGACCATGACCCTGACCCACCCAATAATTAGGTCTATACATGACAATATTTTTTCATATATAATAATAACTAAACCTTGTCAAAGTGTTATAAATTTGTAAATTTGGCCAATATATTCCAAGTGGACAAGATAAAAAGAAATATAGAGAGGGTATTTCAAATATTTTTATTAATAAATAACATCATGTAAATAAGACCTATCAATTGATTCAGTTATTTCCGATTCAGTTAGAGTATTTCCGATTCAGTTATTTATATTATATTGTTTTTTAAATAGCTATCCACCTCTAGCTCGTAGATGAGCCAATCTATACAAATATATTAAAAGGCGTGCGTAACAACGTCGATGCGCCACATGGCACCCTCCTCCTGCCACCAGAATTTTGCCACGTGTTTGTTAACCAATAAAGTTAAGTGGTCATTATTTATAAATTAATATGCTAAAGCCTAGGCTTGAACCCCTGACCTTATGTAAGGATTTTCAAAGAATCACCATCTCATCTAACATGTCTTAGTGATCCATGTTTTCATAGAATTACAAATATGTGTTGTAATTAGTTAATGTTATTAAACATATCCCTTAAAGTAAATAAATTTGCATGTTCATTAAAATTAATTATGTATGCATGATACCATTTGAAGAGCGGTGTTGACCACTACAGTACTACCCCTAGGGAGTTCTAGTTCATGTAATCTATGTACAATAAAAAAATAGAAATTGCGTAGTATAGGGTTTGATCCCAAAACCTCAAGTACATATACTAAAGTCTTAACCACTAGACTAAGTTGTATTTATTGTTATTATCATAAAGTATTATATTAATAAATGAAAGTTTTTTCTTACACGAGCATAGTCCGAGCCTAATAACTAGTTATATTCAAAATATTGGGAGGATACTTACAATTAATGTACACAAATAAAGGTGAGGCTTGTTAAGTCTTTAAATGAAGCCAATTAAAGTTTAAACCAGGCCATCAATGCATAATATTGAAAAATCAAAGACCTTCTAATAGAGAAATTAAATGATTCGATTATGAACTCATCAACCTATTAAAAAGGAGCTACAAATCTATTTCTATTTCATACAAGAAGAATATAGGAAATTAAACTTGAAGTCTGAAATCGAAGCTTTCTAACAAAACTTAAACTAACAAAACTAACTTGTAACAAATTTGTGCTGACATGTCAAATAAATACCTAAAGATTACACTGATCATCATCATCAATCATAAAACAATCCAATCACAACCCACATTTATAAACACATATCTAAATCAATAACTAATTTAATTAACATATTAACAACAACAAAATAATTTATCGAGATGTTCATATCAACAACAACGTTCAATTTAAAACAAGACGGAGGAAGTATACACGTAAAAAAATACTTAAAAAATCAAGATCGAAGAGAAAGTGTTAGAAACTTACTTGAACTCTAAAAGAATCAGTAATAAGAAGATTATTTTGCTGCTTGACTAAATAATCCAAGTAATCTTTTGTTAACGAGTATTCATACATAATCCAAGAAACACCATCATCCTTATCTTTATTCTTTTCTGAGTACTTAAACTTAAATAAACCTCTTTTACCAGCTTCATAAATCTTTCCATGTATATCTATCTCAATATCATCTGTTTGTTGCTTAGACCATGTTCCTATTCCTTCAACAACTCTCTTTACTCGTTCTTTGTTCTTCTTTAACAATGTTAACACGTAAAACTCAGCCGTCTTGTCGCCGCCGTCGTCGCCGCCGCACCTTTGGAATAGCTCTCCCGGTGGCTTACTACCGTAAAGATCAACAGTCTTTATCGAATTCTCATAATCTTGATAGAATAATGGACCTTTAAAAAATATTTGAGGAAATATTGTGGTGTATATGTCTAATATGCTTGGTTTAAAGACATATCCTAGCATGTAACGTAAACTAGATGATGATGATGATGGTTGTGAAGGTAAATTATTATGTGTAGGAACAACCATGGTGAAATTATGTGATGTTTTTTGGTGTATTTTGAGTGATTTTATATAGGAGTTATGTTAGATAACTTTTTTTTTTATTTCGTTTGTGTTGTATTATAAACTCTAGTATATTTTATAGGACTTGTAACTTTTCAAGTCTAGTGAAATGTTTAACCGAAGTGGAGATGGATTAGTTAATATTGAGGTTCAATGTGTATTTTTTTTAATGATCAAATTGTTGATAATCACTTGTACGATTTAAAGTTGATTTAAATGTGATAAACTACTTTCTTCTTTTAAAAAAAAAATATTTTGGTGAGAGAAAGATCCATCATAGACTTTTATATTAGGGAATTATAAACTGATTTATTAAGATTATTATAATGACATTTTTTTTTAGGTTAGTAGTCCAAAAAAAATATGAGAAAACAAAATGCACAACTATGTAATTTAAAAAAGCTATAAACTCGTGAATTATTACACGAGTTAAAAACTAGTTACACTTAAAAAATATGAGTATGATTTACACTCTACTATCTATTCATTATACATGTCATTCTTACTTTATATCTATGATAATATTTTCTATATATCATTCCAACTTTATCGAATGTCGTCAAAGAGACACGCTCAATATCTAATAATAGTAAAGTACTTCTATGTCATATTCTATCTTTTTCGTGTAGAAAAAGAGATTAATAATAGAAGTAAAGATGGACAAGGGTCGAGTCCAGCTAAACTCTAGACCCGGATACCTAAAATCTTTGTTGGACCCGAAACCTGACCCTAATTAGGGCTTGTAGGGTCTAGACATATTTTCTTTATTTTTGGCAAATTTTCAACACTATTTATGCTTTTTGGCTTTCAATAGTGCCTAGGGTCCGGGACTAGTTAGAGTCTAGGGTCCGAACAACACACTTAAAAGTTTAGGATAAATATAAATGTTTTTCTCTATTAAAAAAAACTTAAGATCATCTCTACATCATTCCAACTTCATGAACATCGTCAAAGAGACACACTCTCTAATGGCAAAGTACTTCTATATCATATCCCATCTTCCCTTTGTAGAAAAAGGAAGTTTAAGAGAAGTAGGGACAGACAAGGGTTAAGTTCATCCAAATCCTAAAATCGGACTTCAAATTTTTGTTGGATCCAAACCCGAAGGATCTAGGAAAGGTGGACCCAAAGTCCCAAAATACTCTTAGGATTTTGTAAGGTCAAGGGTTCAGGCCTATTGGTCTAGGCCTTCTTTTGAGCATCATTCATGTGTTTTTTGACTTTCAATTTTTCCTAGAGTCCGAATTTAGGATTTAGACAAAACTTGGAATATTAGGATAAATTTGAATGTTTTTCTCTATAACACAAGAAGAAAAAAAAAGTACTCTCTTCGTTCCATAATAAATGAAACACTTACTATTTTATAATATTTCAAAATAAGTGAAACATACCTTATATAGAAAAAAGAAAGTAACAAAATGACAAAAGTACCCATAAAGGGTATTTATATCTTTTTCGCTTTTGAAAGTGATGTTTATTATATTTTGTGCCCAATTTTTATATTTCACTTATCTCTATTATATAAGGGAAGGGAGGAACAATGGTGTCCTCTTTTGAAATGCCTATTTTGCCCCCTTCCCTTTCTAAATTACAAAAGGAATGTCAAGATCAAAATCGACACTTAAAGAAAACTACCGAAAATTAATTTACAACACTCACTCACAAATCACTTAAAAGAAGAAACTTTACAGATCATCATACAATTGAGAAAATCACATTATAAAAATCATGCAAATCACTCAAATAATCGGGAAACTTTATTAAAACTTAAAATTAACATACAAACTAAAACTAATAACCTAGAACGTCAATACATACAAAAACATTTACAAAAATTTACTTACAAATCACTATTCTCAAGAACCATTCACAATTAATGGTGGATCATGATAAAAGTAGAGGTGTATTTATAGTGAAATCAGAATTTAGAAGTTAGACAAGGAAAAAAATTATTTATTTTTTTATAGTGTTTAGAATTTAGAAGTTAGTACTGTACTTAATTCAAAAATCAACTAAAAAATATTAATATTAGAAATCATAAATAAATTCAATAAAATTTCTATTTTGTTCATAGAATTTAACTTTGAAAAGTAAAAAAAAGAAGGGATATTCCATTTGGTACCATTGTACTTTTGGCTTTTCCATTTGGTACCACTATTTTTCAGATATTCTACATGGTACCACTATAATTTAATTTTATTCTCTATTGTAGCATTCAACTAAGTAAAATGTTAATTTAAGTTAGAATAAACTAGAGTTTTACTTCGATTTACATGTTTTAATTTGCGTTAAGGTTTTAGTAATCGTTTTAGTCGTTAAGATAAAAGTTGAGGTCATATTTGACAATAAAAAGACATAGAATATTATGATCATTTTTATGAAAATTTTGACAGAAAAATAGAGCTTTAAAGGTTAAAACAACACCCTAAAATCTTAATTTATTAAATTTTTGCAACTGGAAATAGAAACATGCAAACCCAAACAAAATTGTATTCTTATTCAACCATTAACGAACATTATACTTAAAAAATGGTATGATAAAGATTAATATTAAATTAGAGTGATATCATGTGGAATTTTAAAATAACAGTGGTACCAAATGAAAAAGCCAAAAATTCAATGATACCAAATGGAATATCCCTATTATTATTATGCAATTGCGGACCGAACCCATGGGTATCTCTATTCTATATGGGAAGAGTATTAGAAACCCCATTTTACCCTCATAACATCTCTATTATAACTACTTTCTTTAATGAAAAAATAAAAAAGAAAATTATCTAATTAATTTTTTAAAAAAAATATTACAAAAAGAAAACCATCAAGAATTCAAATATTCCTAATTTATTAGAAAAAATTAATATTTAATTTAATTTTTTTCATCTCCTAAAAAAATAATTTTGTACGTATGTTCGCACGCATCGCGTGCATATAAAAACTCATGGGTATATACTATATAGCTACCCCCAAACGGGCCAATATTAACGGTTTAACTCCTCCATCTGACCGCAAACACTCCTTATTAGAGATTTAGATCCAACACATTTCAAAAAGTCAAATAAAAACAAAACCAAAATAAGTAAAGATAATAAAATTTTGTATTGTATTTTGTTCCCCAACAATTTCAAATCCTTCCTTCAACGGCTACTTTTCCCCCATTTTCTCTCTTTCTCTCTCTTTCTTCTCCAACTCTTCACTTCTTCATCATCTTCTTCATCTTCATTTTCTCTGTCCTCAGAAAAAATCACAATCAATTATGAAGCATTTCATGCTCCCAAGAATAACTTCTCCATTATCGGAGCTTTCTACTACACCTCCAAACCCTAACCCTAACTCTAACCCTAATTCGCAGAAATCAAAATCGTCTAATCATCATCGGAAGCAAAAATGTCCTCCTAAAGATAAGGAAAACTCCGATCCTTCCGACATTATCGCCGGAAAACCTTCGCCGGCGGGAAAAATGAAGAGTCCTCTTCCGCCGAGACCGCCGCCATCAATGGCTAATTCTAATCCTCTTAAGCGCAAGCTTAGTAACGATGTCGTTTCTGATATCTTAGTTGGTGGTTCTTCTTCTTCGTCTTCGTTGGATTCTGGTGTTAGGGTAAAATTTGTTTTCCTTTGTTATTGTTTGAGCTCCTTTTTTTGGTGTTTTTCTTGGATGATTTTGTTTTTTTATTTTATGTTTTTACTGGTTTTTGTAGGGTTTATTGGATGAAATTTTGTTTTTAATGAGTTTTCTTTGTTATTGAGCTATTTTGTGGAGTTTGTTGGGGGGAAATAAGAAAATGTATGATCTTGTCTTAGTGATCTTTTGAAGTTTGATTTTTAAGTTTCGTTTCTTTATTCAAGAAATATGTTGTTTGAACTTATGCAAATTTGTAAGATGACTTAAGGTTTGTGCTGAATTTGAGCTATAAATAGATGTTTGATTGGATTGGATGTTAAAGAGAAAGGGTCGTTGTTTTGTTTCTTGTTAAGTTGAAACTTCGATTATATCGATAGTTTATGGAGAAGAAGTTATAAGAAAATGTAGCTGCCATTGCTTTGAGTTCGAAAAACTAACTTTGCTATAGTGCTTTGCATAGAGTTGCAATATGTTTGTGTTAAAATAAGGAGTAAAATCATTAAATTATTCTTGCTGGCTGTTGAACTGGTACTTTGGTGCATTGATACAAGGTGGTAGTGCGGATGCGGCCATTAAACAAGGACGAACAAGACGGGGATTTGATTGTTAATAAAGTCTCAAATGATTCATTGACAATTAATGAGCATAAGTTTACTTTTGACTCTGTGGCTGATATGGAGGCAACCCAGGCAAGTTTTGAGATTTTTTTTCTATATTTGAGATAAATAAGATATGTGTGTGAAAGAAAATCTCAATTCTTCAAGTTTGTCTCTTTCAGTTAGACATTTTCCAGCTTGTAGGAGCTCCTCTTGTTGAGAACTGTCTTTCTGGGTTCAACAGTTCTGTGTTTGCTTATGGACAGGTAACTTTAAACTTTCAACTTTTTGATAACCTTGCTCTTTAAAATGTACATGTGCAATGGAGTTTTTTATGAATTAATCATATGGTACTGAATTTCTCTGATTAGACGGGAAGCGGAAAAACATATACAATGTGGGGACCTGCCAATGCTTTGCTCGAAGACAACCTCGCAAATGAGCAACAGGGTTTAACACCTCGTGTGTTTGAACTGCTTTTTGCTCGAATAAATGAGGTCAACTTCATATCCTTTTTCTTGTACTAAAGGTGTATAAAAAAGAGACTGTAGTCTAAAAGTTTTTTTTTGCTCTCTGTTTTGTGGTGTCCAGGAACAAATCAAGCACGCAGACAAACAGCTTAAGTATCAGTGTCGTTGCTCTTTTCTTGAGGTAGAGTGATGAGCCTGCTGTGTCCATTTGTCTGATTAGGCAATTATATACAACTAATTACATTCCGGTGTTGCAGATTTACAATGAACAAATTACAGATTTATTGGATCCAACTCAGAAGAATCTTCAGGTTTGAGCCATGGCTTCTCTGATTTTCTGCTGCTGCGTTGGTGAATTAGTGTGGTGATCATAGACTTGCTTTGTAAATTCAATTACAGATAAGGGAAGATGTCAAATCTGGCGTTTATGTGGAAAATCTGACAGAGGAGTGTGTATCAACAGCCAAGGATGTCATTCGGCTTTTATTGAAGGTTTGTATAGCTTCATTTTCTAAATTATATTTTATTTTTCATGGTTAAAGACTACACGTGCTACAACAATTACTTTGCTAATATTGAGTTCTTTCAATCTTATCCCTAAAGTCGCCTGTAGGGAGTCCATCTTAAAAATTATTGCATTATTCATGACATAACATACATTTGTACCACGATTAATTAGAACATTGAAATAAGAAATAAGATGAACATCAAACTACTTAACTCATCTAGCCTAGTCAGCTTAACATAATTTCAACTGGTCGACCTTTGCAGCAAGTTTGTTACTGGCCAAAGTTAAATTTGTTATATAGTCTGTATTGTGTTCTGCTTTCTTTAGATGAATGGTGAACTTTCGCGGTCTTAGAATTGAACAAAAACTTGGATAACATGTCAAAATCATGCTATCTCTGCATTAGATGTTCGTAGGATGTTACATGAAGAAACCTTGGAAAAGTCCAGCGGAATTGGTTTGTGAGTGAGAGAAACACGTGGTTGATTTTTGCATGGGGTAATGTCTTTTGTATCCAGTTCTTGTAATCTTGCCTCTGAGCTCTATCACATCATGGCATTAAAAGATGTGCAGTTTAATGATATATATAGTGGTTGCAATTGTCTGGCTGCCATTTGACCTTCCAAGTGTATCACTTTTATACTTCTGTTTATATTACCATGCGTAGACTTTTCATGATTTATGCTCTCTGCAATTTCCAATATATGTGTGTAAAACCAGTTCATCTCAATTGTGCAGGGACTGTCACACCGCAGAACAGGTTCCACAAGTATTAATGCAGAGAGTTCACGTTCACATAGTGTTTTTACTTGTGTTGTTGAATCGCACTGCAAGGTACTTCCTCCCATTTGTAGTGGGTTCATTGTCATACCTGCTAGTATTTGACGTGTGGGGATCTTTTGGGTATATATGTATTGATAATCTGTTAAGGAAACAGTGACTCCTGCTTCACACGGTTTTGTGAATGTTAAATGAAAAAAATAGGAATCACCCCTTACAAGGAGGCAGCTTGCTTTAAGCTAGCTGGGCATCTAGTACCATTTTGATTAAATTCTAAATTCAAAGTTCTCATTTGCAGAGAAGTAGGCAGTAGTTATGCAGGAAAAGAAATATAATTAAGACAAGGGAAGAAAATAGAAAAGTTGGTGATGTCTAAATTATAATGCAAGGGTATTTTAAGTAATTTTCTTAGGCATACTGAGATTAATTTAGAATTGTTACTGTTGTAGAGCATGTCTGATGGTCTGAGCAGCTGTAAGATGAGTAAAATAAACTTGGTTGATCTTGCCGGGTCAGAAAGGCAAAAGTTAACTGGTGCAGCTGGAGAGCGGCTGAAGGAAGCAGGCAATATCAATCGATCCCTTTCACAGCTGGGGTATGTTATTCAGTTCCACTTAGTCCTCAGTTCCTCAATTTGATGTATACAGTATACTAGACTGTTGTAATTTTTTTGTCTTTTATAGATAGTTCCATTTTTCACACTTTCTCTATGTGAATCTGATATTCAGTAACATTGTGACTAGATTGCTATTTTCGTGTTCTTTTGAGCACTGAATTTGCTGTGTAACTAAAAAAGACATAAGCAGTGATCCCTTATCTTTAGTTCTGGAAGTGCATAATATTTTCAGTGGACTGTCTTGCTTAAAAAGATGATGAAATTGTTCATGGGGAACAACAGTCTACAGAAAAGCTGTGAGCCCCTGGTCTGCTCTGAAATGTTGGTTTCTGCTATTTACTTTTTGTTCTCAACCTGTGCTTACCAGTTACTTGCCTGCCCCTATTACTTTCTTAACATGTCTATGGAGAAATATGGTGTTTATTCAAACAGTAAAGACAACAATCATTCAGATCATATTTGTACACTATGGAATCCTTGTGATTTTGATTTTTGACATTAGGCGGGGTTAGCAGTAAGCCTCCTACCTGTCTACATTGGATTGGGGTAAGGGTTGTGGGGTAGGATCCATTTCAATATGGTTCTCATAGTTGTTGCATGGTTAACACCAAGTATAAAATAACCCTAGTACATTTCCTCATATGCGAATTGCTTTGCAGGAATTTGATAAACATTCTTGCTGAAATCTCCCAAACTGGAAAGCAAAGGCACATCCCATATCGAGACTCCAGATTGACTTTTTTGCTTCAGGAATCTCTTGGTGGTAATGCAAAAATGGCAATGATCTGTGCAATTTCTCCAGCGCAAAGGTGCTTGTCGCAGTGTCTGTAACTCTTGAAATTTTCACTCGTTACCCCCTCTCTATGCTGATGTTAAATATTGTCTGCTTACTGTTGTTGCAGCTGTAAGAGTGAGACATTTAGCACATTGAGATTTGCACAGCGTGCAAAGGCCATAAAAAACAAGGCTGTCGTCAACGAGGTGATGCAAGATGATGTCAACTTCTTAAGAGAAGTGATAAAGCAACTTAAGGTAGATTTCTATGAACTACACGTGATAAACATATTGTCAGGTCATTGGTTATTAGATAATAACTAGAGCTTGGTTGTATGAAACAGGATGAATTACTTCGAATGAAAGCAAATGGAAACCATACTGACTCAAAGGCAGCATATGCAAACAGTTGGAGTGCCCGTAGAAGTTTAAATCTTCTGAAGTTCAGCATTAATCATCCGTCAGTTTTGCGTCATGTAGATGATGATGGTGATGAGGAGATGGAAATTGATGAAGAGGCTGTTGAGAAACTGTGCAAGGAAGTTGGTCAACAGTCAATTCTCCTTGAACTTAGCCAATGCAAGGATAGTATAGAAGATAAAAACACTCAAAATCCCTTTCCGAGTTCATCTAGAGATGGATGTATAAAGAAGCAAAGTTCTGAAGTGTCAGACGTGAGTATGGAAGAGGGAGTTTCAGAAATAGATGATGATGAAATCATAGTAGATGGAGGGGATATGTCGACTGCCCGGAGCAATAACCCAGTAAAGGTAGAAGTAGGAATTGTGAATGAGTCCCCAAATGGCTTGTTAGAGGCTCTAGCTCCTAAACCAAGTGTAATTTCTTGTGATGTTTCTCCCATTCTGCCATCTCCCCCTCAGAGTGTTTCCCCAAGAATTGTTAGTAGTAGCAGAAAGAGTCTAAGGACTTCATCAATGCTAACTGCATCTCAGAAAGATATAAAGGACACACAGACATTATTGACAAAGTCTTGCCACATGAATTCCCTGCTTGCCCTGACTACTTTACCTGGCAATAATGCTCGTAGCACTACCGAACATCTAGCAGCTAGCCTTCATCGTGGTCTTGAGATCATTGATGGTCAGAGGAAGAGCTCTGCTTTCAGAAGGAGCTCATTCCGGTTTTCATACAAGCCTGCAGATTTGAAGCCAATATTACCTATCGAGAAAGTTGATGTAGGTATTCAAACTCTACCAGAAAGTACAGAAATGCCAGAAGTAGATAGCAAAACTTATCTTTGTAGTAATTGCAAGAACAAGAATTTTGATGGAGATGTGAAAGAAGCCAACGACCCCTCAAACCTACAGTTGGTTCCTGTGGATAGATCAGAGTCAGCTGAAAAGACTAAGAAACAAGTTCCAAAGGTATGCTGTGTGTATATATCTGTGTCTTGTCTTTCATTTTATGAGATATATTAAACACTAGCATATTGACAACTGTAATAGGCGGTAGAGAAGGTTCTGGCTGGAGCAATTCGGAGAGAAATGGCACTTGAGGACTTCTGTGCCAAGCAAACTTATGAGATCGCACAGCTAAATCGCCTGGCAAGTTGAAGCAAAATTCTCTTGGGGCCAGTTCTGGCTTGGAAAACTTTTATAGTTTTGAAATATCAGTATCTTTCTGACATGATATGCTATGTACAGGTTCAGCAATACAAGCATGAGAGGGAATGCAATGCAATTATAGGTCAGATGCGGGAGGATAAAATACTTCGACTTGAGAACCTCATGGATGGGGTCTTACCTACTGAGGACTTCATGGAAGAAGAACTAATATCTGTTCGTAAAGAGCATGAGGTATGCTATTCTTCTTTTGGTATATTTTCAATATGAGCAATGTTAGTTGTGAAATGCTCTAAAGTTGACCTTTTTCTTTGAAAACAACATTGTCTGGATTCTATAGCTACTCAAGGAGAAATACGAAAACCATCCTGAGGTCTTGGAGACCAAAATTGAGTTAAAGAGAGTTCAAGATGAGTGGGAGAGGTTGCGTAATTTCTTTGATATGGGTGAGAAGGACGTCTTACTGGAGGAAATCCATGATTTAAGGAGCCAACTTCAATACTATACAGATAGTTCTCCCAAGGCTGCTAGGCAGCGGAAGTCTCTTTTGCAGTTGACTTACCCCTGTGAACAGAGTTCACCTCAACCACTGAACCCAATACCAGAATCAACTGAGGACAATGCTGTTGAAAAACTTGAGCAAGAAAGGACTCGGTGGACTGAGGTGGAAAGCCAATGGATATCTCTAGCAGAGGAACTAAAAATGGAGCTTGAATCTAGTCGTTCTCATGCTGAACACCTTGAGCAAGAAATTGAGGCAGAAAAGAAGATCTCAGAGGAATTACAAGAAGCCATGCAGTTAGCAATGGAGGGTCATGCACGTATGCTTGAACAGTATGCAGATCTTGAGGAGAAACATATGCAAATGCTTGCAAGGAATAGACAGATGCGAGAAGGAATTGAGGATGTTAAGAAAGCAGCTGCTAAAGCGGGGGTCAGAGGGGCTGAATCAAAGTTTATCAATGCCCTTGCTGCAGAGGTTTCTGCTCTGAAAGTGGAAAGAGAAAAGGAGAGGCGCTATTTCAGGGATGAAAATAAAATGCTTCAATCTCAGCTAAGAGACACTGCAGAAGCTGTGCAGGCTGCAGGAGAATTACTTGTACGCCTGAAAGAGGCTGAAGAAGCTGTAGCAGCTGCCGAGGTTAGTGAATTCTGATTGTCTTAGTATGTTGTGTGTTGTTAGGCCATCACTTTCTGCTGGATTTCATTCCGTGGAAGCAGACGACTTGGCAAATTGTTAGACCCCACACCCCCTTTAAGTCCTAGAGAAAGATTGAGGAAATTAAATATATTATTAATAGGTTAAAAATGAAGCTAAAATTCGAGTAACTTCAATTCTTTGCTTAATATTTATCAGCCTTGATTATTCAGAGTCTAGTTCAACTGTAATCAACTTGTAATCTTGTACTATGTCTTGGAGCAACTACCTATGTCATCCTTAGCACTTCACATGACTCCTTGAACGCAGTTTTTAGTCTTCTGTCTCATGGAATCCGGTGCCTTCCTGTATAATGAGTGCCTAATCTTTACCTCCCATGAGTGGACTTGTTCTTGTTGGTGTCGTGTGCACTTGTAAATTCGCACTGCTCATGTTGTGTGATTTTTTTTCTGTTTCAAGGCTTGCATGGCAATTTTACAGCACTTAATTTAGGCAATTCAGTGTATTCATCATGCAGTCAATTGAGGTGCAAATAAGATTTCTGGCATTCTTATGATCATTAAGAGAGTCATAATTAATGATATGTTTAGGGTTCATTTAATTGATCACACTGCTTGTTATAGTTGTTTGTGCTAATGCTTGTTTCATATTTTGGGGGATATGCTAACATTTTACATTCCAAATTTTTCAGAAACGTGCTGCTGCGGCTGAAGCAGAAACTGCGAATGCTCGGAATCAGATTGATGAGCTAAAGAAAAAGCATGAAACTGACAGAAGTATATTAAATCAAACAATTGCTGTGTCACGATTACCAAAAGAGGCCTTACAGCAAGATCCTTATCCTACATCCAGTATGGCTAAATTTGATGCTGAAGGACACAGTGCTGGTGACGAGCGATGGAAAGAAGAGTTTCAGGCGTTCTACAATAACGAAATAGAAGATGATCTATCATCTAAATTCGCAGAACCTTCCTCATGGTTTTCTGGGTATGATAGATGCAACATATAGGTAGGAAATTAATAAGTCTTTCTGTATGTAAAATTACGAACAGTTAATTTGTTAAATATTTCAATATAGTGTACCATGTGTTGTTCATCAATGAATATAGGTTAGAATCCCTCACCATTTGTGAGGTCCAATGTTTCTACTTCTTTTGTAGTAAATTGTATTAAAACTTAAATTACCTCGGCTATAAAATTCAATTTTTCTGGAGTTCAATCCTTGTTTAGCTATCTACATTATTGATTAAGGGCCCGTTTTTTTGGGCTTATTTTCAGTTCAGTTTCTCTCTGCAATTCCAGTTTCTCTTAGTTCAATTCAGTCCAAAAAACGGAATCTAAATATGCTTATATTTTCTCAAATCGATTTTATTTTCGGATTTTGAAATTGTGACCAGATAATCAGATACCATGTATGGGCAAGAGGAGTAAATAAATGGTTCATTTTAGATTGGGATGGTCCACCCATCTGTTTGAATGGTTTGGATAGGGTGGAGGTGGAGACTGGAGGGACAAAGGGTCTGAATGAAAGATCTTATGAACCAATTCTGATGTTTATTTTACAACTTTGAATAATTTAATTCTGTTGGTTTCAGTGTCAATAGGATGGCAGGCAATCTGCAAGTGGATGGATGGATCATGTCCATTTGCCTATTTTTGGTTTTATGGTAAGGCCTAAGACTGTAGAAGAAAATTATTAGGTTCAAAGGATCTTTTTCATAGCCTTTCTTTAGTTTCTTTTTGTTCTTCTTGTTTCAAATGTTTTAATGGTTAGTTAAAATTTTGACCTTAATTTTCATCAATATTGTGTATTATAAATTTTGTAAGTAAAATTTTATTGTATTAGTCCCAACTCTCAATATATAGTTTTAGGAAATCAATCTTGAATAATTTTATTTGTATGTAATTAAGGTTGTTTTCACAATATGTATTAAGAACTGTGTAAAAAGTGAACTAGAAAATTATTCTGAATCACAAAGAGTAATTTCTTTAATAGGTTATACTTTGAAATGTTTTTGCATGATGGTCGAAACTACTAACGGTTCCTTATTTAATGACACAAAATGTGTTATGGACCCCTATAAACCATTGTGGATTACTCATCGTCAACTTATGTCTTCTTATACGATAGGTTGTTTTTTACCACTTGATGTGGCATGATAAGATTTGTTGATTTTCTTTGATTCTATATGGTTATAAATCTACCTACCCTTGTGGATCAACAAATAATTTATATGTATAAAGGCATTATTGGAGTATGGAGTAACAAAATTAGGTCAATATTTATGGTAGGCTACTATTATATATGAGTCTTTGATTACCAAATCTAAATCCTAATTGTGTTTAATGTTACAGGTTTTGGATTTTACCCGGAAAAAAAAAATCTCAGATAAGTGACAATAAACTAAGGTTGGACTTGAAATCAACCATATGACTCGTAATTACCTAAATATAACCGAAATCCAATTTGAACAACCTTTACACCAAAGGTAATAGTTAAAAATGAAATCGGTTAGTATCAAGTTTTTTAACATTATAATTCATATCACTTTCATGACGATGTGAAATGAATAACTGATGTGAATAACTTGATTTTATTATATAACCCAATAATAAGAGAATAATAAAAATAATTAAGTTTATCATAATATCTCAACTGATCCAAATAAAGTCTTATGTGTCTTGTTCTTATTCTTATATTGGTGAATGGTGACATGATGAACTTGGTTCATGGTCTATCCAAATTGTACAAGAAATTTGTTTTCATTAGGAGACCATAAAACTGGTGGCTTATGGCCCTGTCTATCAAAGTTATATTACATCTGCCCTACAAGTGGACCATTTTATCATCCCCAACAACTGATGTAAGGGACTAAAGAAGGATTTATAGAACAAGTTTAGGAACACTTCTCCACCCTAGCCACTCAATTTACTAATTTTTTTTTATTTTTTTTAATATATAAAGTGTAAATAAAAATAAGAACAAAAACCTAAGAGACATCTTGAGACAAGCAACAAACAACATACAATGTGAATTTAATAAGAAAGATGGGTATGAAAGTAACATCTAGATAATGTTCAATGTTTTCACCAAAATTGCTAGAAAAGAAAAGCATTTGCCCTTTTTTTTTCTACTAACTTTTTCTTTTACCCTATTCCTTTGGAATATATAGGTTTTTTACCCTATTATGTATTTTTAGTAAATATGAACGGTAAATAGTAGTGTCTTTTAATTATGGAGCTAAGGAATCAAGAAGTATTTCCTGTTGATTTTGTTGTTACTAGTTTTACATGTTTGCTGTAAGTCTAACCTTATTATTTCACTTTTTTTTGGGAATGGTGTAAGACGACATATTTTAATGCAATGTACTACATAGATCATTAGATCAATTAAATGTAATATGAGCGAATGTCTAGTGTGTTTTTTACATTAATAGCATGTTGTCAGCCTTGTAGGCTGGGAATCATTAGGTGAGCAAGTAGGTTATTTATAGCATTGGAACCCTAATTTGATGATTTGGGCAATACTTAGCTTGATTGAATCCTCTTATACTTCAAATTGAACCTGTCCCAACTCCCAAGTAGCACTATGCGTGGTTAGACTTGGTTATTGGGCGGGCCAGGATCGTGCATATCGATAGCGGGTCGGGTCATAGATGGTCACTTCATAAGAGGTATCTAATGGGTCGGGTCAATGCGGGTCGTAGGTCAAAAATGGGCCAATAATATGCGAGTCGACAACTTGTACCAGAACCCTTAAAGCATTTCATAATGCAAACTAGTTGAATCGAGCTACCATGTTGGTCTTAACTCTTAACAATTATGTGATTTTAACCATTTTGTGGGTTATGGACTGGGTTACCTAATTACCTATTGCCGATAATACGATGGTCTAATACACATTACGAAATACTTCCTCTGTGTTTTTTTCTTCCTACATAGAATCTTTGCACAATTTATAATTAGAGAGAATCTCCTAAATTTTTCTCCAAATATAAGAAAAAATATAGTCACGTGAAGGGGTCTTGTTTGATTGGTTTCAATAAGCATTTATATTAATGTTCAATCATTGTAATTTTTACTAATATGTCGTGAAATATATTAAAGATCAAAGAAGTATATTCGTAAATCCGATAATCAAGTAGGAAGAAAAGAAAATACCTAAAGGGAGTAATAACGTATATGAAAAATGATAAATTCATGTGAAAACAACATGAATGTGTGACGATTTAGATTACTAAGGTAGTAAGGTGTAGGAAGAAACTAATTCCTTTAATTTCGAGACGACAATTTGATGCGTAAATATACTATCTTTATTGGATATATAAAATTCTAAGCATCAAATATAGGGTGTTTATTAGGACTTCAGGAGGAATAAGCTCGTCAGAATGTTATCAGACCACTGTCAAAGTCATCAAAATGGACATATTTACCAAAGATGGTTTACATGATTGAAGATAAATGTAATATTGACAGAAGAAAGTAGCAGCACAGAAAAATATATATCTATTATAACACCTGTTTTGGACAAATTTACCCAATGATCAATTTGCTTAGAGAGGGGATCGACAATTAAGTTGCAATACGAACAAAATAAATACGTAAAGTAGACTGCAAATTATACTAAAGAACACGAGACAATTTTACATGGAAACGCTTGAAAAAGATGAGAAAATCATGAGATGATAATATCATGCCAATTTGTTTTAGGGGTTGAAATTGTATATCGACAATAAGTCTGAATGGAACAAGTAAGAAAATAAGGAGTAATTTAGATTAAAGGGATTGTGCTAGACTACCAATGTTGTGGTCTGAGATGATATATACACATGTTTGAGTTACATATATAGACAATAAAGAAAAAACAATGTGAACAAATGTAGGCATTCAATGAGTCTAGAATATTGGATATGGCCTATGGGGATACACATACACCACTTTAATTTGTAAAAGTGTATATATTACCTAGCTTTGAAGGTAGGGAATAGAAATTATCATTCTCCTTCCAACTCTGAGAATCATATGGGAGTTTAATGATTGAAAACTTGGAGCTTCCACCTTACAATCTTATGATCGGAATTCTCATCAACTCTAATTTGGGGAGATTGTGTAAATATTTACTTATAGGTATAAATCGCTAGTTTTCAGTATTTGAAAGTTTCCTCATATGTTGGGATCCCCTTTCTTTTCCCCCTATCCCATGAGAACGTTGGACCAGTTAAATACTGAATCAAAAAAAAAAAAAATCTCATTCCTACTCTAAAAGAATTTGATCGTCTATCCCACGAAAAACTAGATTGAGGAACCTAGCAAGGCGTTAGAAACTGAATTACGTCATTCATCTCCCTACCAAATACCACCACCGTTCCTAAATAATAATTACACTTTGACTTTTAAGTTTTAACACTATTAATAAATTTTAATTTGACTATCATTTGTGATTTGTGTGTAAGGAAAAATATAATAATGTGGAATCTTGCTTGATTCGTCTCAATATGTAATTTTAGATTATCAATATATACTTCCTCCATTTCTTTTTTACATGTTACACTTTGACATTTTATATAATCCACAAATTTCATTTTGATCATCATTTGTGATTTATACGTGAATAAGAAAATATAGTCATGTGAGATCTTGTTAAATTCGTCTTAATATGTTTTTTTTTTAATATGTGTTTTTTATAATTTTTACAAATTCAAAATTAGAGATAATATGTCCTTAAAATTTTGCATTGACATGCATGCGTGAAAAGGAAAAGTCTAACACGTAAAAAAAAACGGAGGAAGTAATTTTTTTCATGTACAAAATTGGAGATATTAGTGCTCAAAGTTTTGCGTCGACATGCATACAAAGTGTAAATATAACATAACCTTTTCATTTAACACAAACCCTTTTCTAATTTAACACTCTCTGACGGGTCTGTTACAATGAGAGAAATTGAAGCCAATGCAAGGGGTGTCCAATTAGTACATACACACGTCCGTAGGATGAGCACCATACGCATGATGAACATCAAGCACTAGATTATGAACATAAATACCAATGTCCATGAACATGCACTAACAGAGATGTACATATGTTCATTTGGCTTGTTAGCCATGCATATGTGTTCATTTGACTTCTTGTTCATGTACATTTGATTTGTTACCCATGTACATGTGCGCACCATGCTCTACGTACAAACTTATGCACCATCTAGGCGTTGCAATGGGTGGGAAGAGTGTCAAATCCTTCTAAGTCACCAGCCGGACTCTTGTTCTTGGATTGAAGGTGGTTGTTCAAAATGGAAGTTCCCTGAAAATGGAGGGACAATATGATTATTGTTGGGAGTGCCATAATGGTTTTGGTTGGCCCAGTTTGGTGATAGAAAATGATAAATATTACAAGGGTTAAGTTCTTTACTTCCTTGCATCAACAAGATACATCATATGTACCACAAATATACATTTCACTATTAGCATTGAATGCAATTTGATATGATCACCTATAGACCCTATTATTAATTTAATGGGATTGTTTTTCTTCTAAGTTAAACCCTTAAACTTTATATTTGTTATATGTTGTATGTTAGTACCCGTCCTTTAAATCATCTTTAAGTTTTTATCTACTTTCTTATTTTCAGTTTTTTAGACTTACATTAAGAAGAAGAAGAAAAAACCATGAAAGATCTACCTTGTTACTCCTATGTTCACTTCGAAGAATGTTTCTCCTTTTTAATGTAATCCGAAGAATTGCTCTAAGAGTAAAAAGGTTCGATCCCTGGGATCATTCGGGATGATTTTGTGGGGGGGGGGGGTGTGGCGGAGGTGGGCAATCATTTTCAGGGATTAGGAGAGCTATTGTGGGGGTGGTTTTGGGGATCGGGGGTTGGCCGACTGGTGAAAGGGGGTTGTGGCTTTTGAGGGTGGTTGGAGACTTGGAAGGTCAAATTTTTATCTATTAAATTGATAATTGCTTTTGAGAAATAAATAAGAGTCAACATGTAATTTCTTACATTTCAATCAGGTAACTGGTTGAAATGGCCCAATTTGGGAAGACATATATCTTAGGTGAAATTATACCCAAATTACTGAAAGGTGAGACTATTATGAGAAGACCGGTCAAAGATGAGATTATTCCGATCAATTTAAAACGAAAAAAAGTTATATGTAAAAGTAAGGAAGCTCCTTGATATGAAAGAAAGAGACATAGAGAAGGTGATAGTATAATGGGGAAGATTGACAGCCTGGTAAATGGACCTTATGTACTACAATGTGTTTATCATCAAAAATTAAACCTCAAAACATCAATTCTATATTTTCTATCATCTCTTCTGAACCACCACCATACTAGCATGGACCCATTTTTGCCTATTTTGTATGAACTTAACTAAGAATGACATTGATATGTTCCATCATACAAGGTACTTCTTGTGTGATCAATTTGAAGCACTTTTGTTTTGGTAGTACCATTGTATTATTATCAATTATGATACCTTAAGATTTCTAGTGTGCTACTCTACATTGGTATTGGCTAAATGTATATGTCGTCCTTGCATGGATTACTCTCTATTATTTGTTACGTGTCCGTTGGAGGATCAAGTTCTAGATGCACAAATGAAAAGTGGAAAATCCACCATAAAAAGCTTGAGGAATGTTTGGTTGAAATAAACACAATGGAAATGAAATGGTATAATACAAATTAAAATTATTAGTTATGCCTCAAATCCATATTAGGATCAGAGAAGTGCCCGAACGAGCACTTTTTTATGTTCGGACGAGTGACAAATAGGGGTGGCAATGAGACGGAACATTTCGCGAGTTATTTGATATGGACTCGGTTAAAACTCGATCGTTTGAGTGGGATCGAATCGAACTCTTTCTAGACTCGAGATTTTGGCAAGTTGAGTTGAGTTAACATGTACTTGATTAGAGAACTAGCTCGTGATGAGAAACTCGAAAACAGAATTATCAATTTCTACCAAAAGTAAAATGCTTAATTAAATCCAACATAATTTTTGTCGTAGGAAAGCTAATTAGATGAGACGACATGCAAATTACTTGAAATCGAGTCGATTAAAGCTTAACTCAAGGAAACTGACTCATTCAAAGCTTGCTTATTATTTACTCGGTCAACACTCGACTCGAGAAGTTAAGGAGTCAAATCGAGCTAACCTAAACTCAAACTTGACTCACATCATTTCCAGTTTTTCACCCCTATTGACAAAGAACGTAAATATTTTGTAATCAGATCTATAGTTTTAAAATATTAACTTTTTATAACTTTACACAATTCCTAATTAAAGATACTAATAACTAAAAAGATGTGCATTTATTTATGTGTGAAAGCAAACATTCAAGATCCAAAGCTACGCTTATTTACTTTTTGCTTATTTAATATAAACAAAAGAATTATATCTATGTATATATAATACTTATACGAAATCCTTTGATGTATCTTTATAGTACTATAATTCAAAAGCAATATTAGTTTAAATGTCACCATCAAATTGATAGAGAATAGAAATACTCCAAATTAGTTGTAAGAACTATATAGAAAAAGTTAAAAAGGATCCATTTACTCAATCTCTTACTAACGGTAGTCGTTGCTTAAGTCACCAAATCTTGGGATTACACTAATCTAATCATAATATATCCCCCCTTAACAACAAAAGGCATATCTTCCCATGCATAAACAGTTTTTTTGTTTGACTTCTTTGTGTTATCATTTTGTTTTTATGTATGAATTATGATCCTTATTAAATTAGATAATAACGTAAAAGTTTGACCTACTTGATCTCGATTTTGCACGTTAGTTGGTAGTATTATTTTGGAGAGCCGTTGAAATCATATTACTTGTATCATAGATAATCAGCTTATTCTCTCTTTTGACAAAATGTGAATATTTTCAAACATTTCAAAATAATGTAAAATGTCTTAAAATTATAGTTTTTATTTTAAGTTCACTCCGGTCGGTTAAAAATTATTATTTTATACGTCGAAAAAAATTGTTCTACTTCCTCCGTTCTAAATTAAATGCAACGGTTTCTGAAAACGGCAATTTCAATTTAAAGGCAATCTTTTACTTCTTTCTATTCTTGGTAAAGATTTTTGAGTGTGAAATTACGAATATACCCTTACTAAAACTAATTAAGCCTTATTAACTTAGTCACATGCCCTTACTTTTTCTTAATCTCACCCTAAATTTTGTCTAGGAGAATGTGTTATCCAAATTTGTTGTATTAATTTGGAACGGAGGAAGTATAAAATTTCGAAGCTATTTTATTAAATCATTTTGTCAAAATGCCTATATTTTTTAAAACAATTTGTCACGAGAAATCTTTCGTATACCAAGGATTATTTTTTTAATCAATTTCGCGACAATTCGGCCTTAATATTTTAGGAGGAAGTAAATTAGTTATTTTAGATCTATGTGACCTAATTAAGATTATTGTAGTAACATAATTTTACAATGCATATTATTATTATTATTATTTGAAAAAAGAGGTATTTAGAAAGGTGATTAAGTGTTTATGCCCCATAAAAGCACAACTAGGGTCTCCTATTTGTTTGTTGGGCATATCAACCACTAAGAATCTAAGGTGATGTGCCACCCCAATCTTTAGTGGGTGGTCTCCTTTAAAGTTTTAGTTGCATATATGATATATACAGTGAAGTGTATGACTTTTTGAGATCTTTTTGCTTTCCCTTTGACATCTTTTACATCTGTCTTGTGCTTTACTAATTATCATAACTAACAATATACAAACCAGCTACTAGAAAATGACTTATTAACAGTACTTCTCCACCCAAACACCTCCTAATCACTCTAATACAACTTGTTGGTTTAAGTCCAATCCGAACTAGCTAGTATCATCCAAGAGAATCAAAATCAAAATGTCACATTACATAATCTAGTGGTATATTTATTTTTGGACTAGTAGATAGAGATGTATAGTTGAGAAATATGTCATTTCATCGTTTATCGAGACCGGTTTCTACTTGGAAATATTCATGGGAATTGAATTTTGACGTAATTCAATCTAAATTCAAACTATATTAGTAAATTGTTGTATTTAAAAAATATTTAAAAAAATAATTTAAAATAAATCGTAAAGGACCGTAATATATATTAACTTGAATGAAACCAAAACACTCATCTTTAGTTATGATTTGAATCAAATTGACTAGAACTCAACATGAATAGAATTATCCAAATGACCCCTCTAGTTATATTTGTGTTTGAAATAGCAACCTAGTGAAATTTCCTCCAATTTAGATCAAATCCATTTAACGTATTAAATTTAATTTCTTAAAAAATCGATATTAAGTCGAACCAACTTGAGTTATGTGTTATATTTATCACCAAGATATAAAATGTCAAATACAACCTTTATAAAAGTGATATATTGAAGAACAAGAAGAAAAATTTCACATATCTGTTATGTGTGATCAACAAGGGAATCGGATATACCACTGCAAGGCACGGAAACTACGTTTTTCTATTAGTTTAATTTCACCCCTCTAGGATCACCGGGTTAACACGAAACAACTAATGAGATACAATAGAGAGAATAATTCACAAGATGATCTTCTATGTGAATCAACAAGAACTTTGTGTTTAGAGTTTCTGAAAAACACTCAAGAGAAATTAGCAAAGTTTCTCTCAAGCAAAGCAAGTAGATTAGAATATGAAAAACTGATTTTCTATATCTCCCCTCATAAGAATCACAAAGGTCATATATAAATATTATCTTCATAGATTAGAGTTGTTATTGTCATAACCCCCCCTTTAATCACTGATTAAAAACCTTTAACCCTCAGATTAAGAATCTCAATAATCATTAAACGGATAACGTACACAATACAATGGTTATAAACCGTTCACGCACCTTTTCACGTCCCAAAATAAAACACCCGTCGTGCCTCGCGATACAAATCGTGAGTCGCGACAAAGCACAGGTCGCGACCCGCGACGGCCCCCAGGTCGCGACCAGCGACCAACCTTCTGTTTTGCTTGGTTTGTCCAAGTGAATTTGCGTACTCTAATATTATCATACTAGACCTCCTCCTCTTCTAGTATATATATGATCATATGAGCTTGTAAACTCATTACACTATAAATGTTCCAATAATATGAACCCTAATTTCAACTAGATTCACCTATGAATTAGCGTTAAAAATTGCTTGACTACTTGATGTTCATGTCTGATCTCACAAACCGGTTGTACTCTAATTTAATCCAAACCATTGAGACCGATCCACTAACTACCGCCTTTTGTAGAAGTGAACCCTAATTTCAATTGTGAAGGTTGTAGATTGTTAAACTATAAAGGTCGCACATATTTCAATTGTATGTAAAACATGATTGGGGAATTAGTGCAGAATTTAATTATTTAGAAATAATTTATTTCAATCAATGCTACCATATAGATAGTGCAAAAAATCAAGTATAACAATAACAATAACAAAAACAATGGTGTTAAGACTTAAGAGTACTATATTACTCAGTATATATAAACGACCAAATTCAGCCAGTGATACTGATACCTTCATCAAAGAAGTATTAATTTTTTTAACAAAAAAAAAAAAAAAAAAAAAAAAAGGAGTAGTAATTTGAGAAAGAACAGAAGTGAAAGATGCAGAATTTTTCTTTTGTTGGTGTCTGGGAATTGGATTTCTCTGACAGTCACAGGCTTTAATTGCAATACTATTTATCTTTTGACAGAGTATGGGCATCTTTCTCACATCTTATTCTCCAACTCCCACTACGTTAGTTTCCTTCTTCTTCCTATTTTTCTATAAACAAAATGATCTATAATCTATATATAGTAATAGAAAAGATTTTGAATTTGTGTCAAACTTTCGATATATAAAATCTCAATTTGCCGTCTAATTTGCCTCTTGAAACAATAGATTAAACATAACCGACTCAATATGTCGAAAATCTGTTCCATAATTATCAATTATGTTCGAATAGTACTCCAAGGCAACTTTGATTAACGTTTGATGGAGTTGATGACATTAGAGATTATCACTTTATTATTAGCTTCCACTATCAAGCGTTTCAAGGAAAGGGCTCACCCCGGGCCTTCATGAAGCGTCATTGCTATCACTGAAAGGGTCTAACCACAATTGCTCCCAAATCCCAATAACCTAATGTATCTCGGACAAAACTACATCTACTCATTAGATGGATTACCCACTTCTAATAAATCATAAAGAAATAATGGTTAACGTTGGATTCATTCCAACTTACATTAAATTCTATGATTAGTAATGGATAAACTATCCACTGTGTCAACCAAATTTATCCATATATTCTTCACGTCGGTGGCTCGCTTAAATGCACGCACCATAATGATCTCTAATAACAAAAACTTGGGTTGAGAGTAAATAGATCATTACATGCATATCCAACCATCAAGGGATAAGACTATAAGTTAAATTAACTTAAGCATTGACTTATGGCTTTTTTCACAAAATTAAAAACCTATAAAAGTATTGTAATATATTACCAGCTATCAAATCCTACCTTTATTTCACAATACATGCACCATTTGTCATTTGGGCACTATTCATTAACCAATTTTGACAATCTTTCTCTCACCAATGTGTAAGAAAGAATATAGTCAAGTGGGATATCATTGTCAAATTCGTCGATTCCAAATACCAACTTTTTATATCTTTTACATATACGCAATTAGATATAATAGTGTTGAAAGAGATGTATAGGAGTACATGAAAAAGCAAAATGTATATGCATTGTGAAACGAAAGTAGTATATCGTTAGTATATTCCTGTTAAGTAGTGGTACTCAAGTTTCCAAATGTTAATTTCTTTTATGTGTCTACAATCCTCCTCATCTTCATCTAAAGAAGTTCATTCTTGCCAACAAAATTTGGGGCATTGACAAGCTAAAACTCTTGTTGCCTAATCACACTATTAACTGCATCAAAGACATTCCATCCCGTTTAATCCTCTTTCGGATGAGCCTATCTGGGGTCCTAGCTCTTCAGGCTTATTTACGGTCAAATCTGCGAACTGGCTAGCTCGTAATCTCACTCTATAACTACAAAAATGAATCTGGAAACTTGATATTCCATCGAAACTAAAAAAATTTTATGTGCCAAATTTGTCAAAACAGTATTGGGTTTGAGCCATCCTTGCCAAGCGCGCAGCAACATAATCCCTTTCAACCACTGCTCTTTGTAACACACAGGAAGAATCTTTTAAACCATCTTTTTGACGGGTGCCATCATCTCATTCCCCTTTAGCAGTTTCAAGAACTTCAGGATTGGTTGTCTCACACCTTACACCGTACCACTCTGCTAAATACTTTTTCTAAAATCAAACATGATAGGTCCTCCACTATCAATTTGTTTTCCTTATTTGTAGAATTTGGAAAGAAAGAAATTATATTATCTTTTATAATGCTTCTCTGAATGTTTACAGGATATTGCATAAAGCAAAAATTTTATTTCCATAATGGAGTATGAGAAATGCAGTTGAAATCTGCATCTCCTCCGATTCTCCGTTTTTTCCTTCTTATCTTCCTCCTTCTAGTCTGGTGTATCCTTCCTCCCTCCTCGTTGCTTGGGAGCCACCTCCCACCTCTTTCTTCAAACTCAACTTCGACGGCTCGATTCGTGATATTTCTGCAGCAGCAGGTATTATGTTTTCATTGCCGAGGTCCTCAAAGCTGCAACTTTCAACCTTGGTTCTTCTTTTGTTTTCATCGCGAGGCAACCACACTCCAACAAGGGCTTTACTTAGCTATCCAGAACAATATTCGACACTTATAAATTGAAGGCAATAATCTTATGTTCATCAACTCGGTAAAAGGTATTATCTGGTCTCCTCCTTGGCAGATTGCTCATATCATTCAGGATATACAAGCTCTTCTTTGGAATTTCACTTCGTGGGCTATTCGCCATGTCTACCAGAAATCAAACAAAGCAGCACACTGGATCGCCAACGTTGGTCATTTAGTTGATTCTCAATTTAATATATATAACTAGTTATTAGGCCCGGGTTATGCCCCGGGTAAGAAAAAAATTCATTTATTAATATTGTACTTTGATATGATAACACTAAATACAACTTGGTCTAGTGTGGTTAAAACTTTAGTACATGAACTTGAGGTCACGGGATCAAAACATATAATATTCAATTTCTAATTTCTTTTATTGTACATGGATTACATGAACTAAAACTCCTTAGGGAGAGCACCACGTGGCACCGTTCCTGGTATATGCACACCTTTTAATATATTAGTATAGATTGTACCCACTATTAGGTCACTATGCTCTTTACTCTATTCTTGTAAACAATAAAGTTGGAGTTCCCCTTATGCGGAGAGTCTCATAACCTTCTTTTCTCTTTACCTTTATTAAGGAATCTCAATACTCTGAGAAACAAATTCAATCTATTTTCTTAATCATTAAAACTTTGCATATATATATTATTCATTATTACAAATTTAATTCTAAAAATAAAGAGAAAAGAGGATGAAAAAAATAATAAAAATTGTGCCTTTGATTCCTTGAGCCAAGTCAGAAGTCACCACTGCCAACCTGGCTTTTAGTACTCAATTATCTTTTTTTTTTAAAAGGTAGAAAAAAAAAAACTCTATGCTGTTATATGACTATAAGAAACCAGGGAAAAAAAAGGTTAAAGAAAAAGTTTCTAGTAGTATATTGCTTTCTTCTTGATACTCAAAAGTAAAAATTGAAATATGCAAGAAATAAAAATGGGAGTTGTTTCTTTGGATTCCACCTCAGAAAATCCATATATATGCATCAAAATTGGACTTAGGGTGATTTTTGTCCCCACTTAACAGCTGTTTACCAGTAAAGAATAATGTTTACGTGAATATTAATATTTCTAAGGTCATTTCTTGCAATCTACTACCATCACTCAATATTAGCCCTAGCCAATAAATGAAGAGTTTTGAAATTGCTTATCAATCTGATTATGACATTGCATTAATAAGAAATATCATTATCAATGCAACTATTTAGGTTTTTTGCTGATGTGAAAAGGGTCAAGACTCAAGTGAAATTGAACTAACTCACTACTGCCTTGAGCTTTGCTCATATCTCCATGTTATAATCACATGTATGGTTCATGTATGTGAAAGTCTATATATATTTGATTGTATGAGTTGAAATGTACAACCCCCTAATCGGAGTATTTAGCTCGCTAACTGGAGTTGGGTTGACCTGTATGAAACTCCGGTCAAATTGCGTAATTATTTATCTTAGTGATCCAACAAAAAATTGTACACAAGAAAAAAGTATTTTTTAAAGCTCTTTTTATGTATATAATTATGAGTTATGAATGGTTATTTGATATAATATCATAAGGATAACAAGTTGGATGTTGAGACGTTGAAATAAAAAATGATAATTTAATTTTCAATTCAATTAGAATTCAATTCAAGTTCTATTTTTTTTTATAATATTCGATTCAAGTTCTATTTAATGTGAAAGTCCTTCATTTGTGGTTTGGTGGGTTTCACCGTTTCACAAAAATTTAATTTTTGATATGAAAGTCCTCCACAAAGCATTAATGCCCGATCAAATGCAATTCAAGTTCTAATCAATGATTATGAGTGAAAATCGAAAACACATTTTTTTTGGTATAAATGAGTGATTAAGCGCAGTGATTTAGATGAGATTCGATCCCAAATCTCGAATACCACCCCACAAGACTTTATCACCTAAACTAGATAAAATCCACGAAAAAAAAAAACAAGTGGTATTACATTTAATTTAAGCGATATTTCGATTATCAATGTAGTACTTTGAAAGTCCCTCTTAGTGCTTTGGTGGGTTTTGGTAATTAGGAATATAGGATGGGCAATAAAGTTTTCATTCCTCAAGATAACCTATCTAACCCTCCATTATATTCAAGTAATGGTTGTGAATATATAGAGAAAAATCCTCCAATTTTCGCTCGTCGTTACATTGTTATCTTAGTTTAAACATGAATTAAGAGCACCAAATGGTTGAATAATGATGAAATTTTGATATATTTGCGGTTGTGGCAAACTTTATCAATCAACAAACTACATGAAAATGGCAATATCTTCATTAATGAGGATTACAGCCACAAAAATATAGGATAAGCAATGTATAAGTTCATATTACAAGATAATGTTGGGAATAAATGCTTTTAGTGTCAAAAAGGTTGCAACCTTCTTGTTCTCCAATATCCACTACCTTTTTCCCTACTGCTACATCTCTTACAAGTGATAATACAGAATTTCCCATCTCAAGGATAGCAATTAGTTTCTAAATTATACAAATTTTCGAGATTTTTCATCTAATAATTCTCGAAAAGAAAAAAAAATTGAATCGATCGGGCTTAGAAGCAATCTCCGGAATATGGAGAAAAATATGAGTCATCGAGGATGGATCTCAATCTTCATCGTAGAATCGTGAATCGTCTGTCCAAATGAACAATTTTCGATATGTACATGTTTGGCCTTGTTGAAATGGAAGGCCAAAATGGTAGAATTATAACAAATTCTAGCTGAAATTTATAGAGGGTCATAGCTCAACTTTCATTTGGCCATTTGGGAGTGTACCTATATATCAAATACCATAATTTCGCCGAATTAGAAACAAACCAACAACAAATCTTACATCAAACAGAAATCTTATTTTCGTGACCAATATTTCTTTCAAGTATAATCTCACCTCCAGGTACATTTAGTGGTTGATTTTGCGTGATTCCCATTTGGACAATACTTTGGAGATCATCTTCCCAAAGAGTTGGTAGCTGATAAGCAAGATAAACAAACCAAATACGCCTAGATCAGAAATAATGTAGAGATAATAACATCGTTAACCTAACAAGTAACAACTTCCTTTTCTTTTTTGTATAGAGTCAACGGTAGTGATGTGGACGGGAGTCGGTTCTAGATTTGGATACCGCTCCCACAAAACTTTACCAGCTAAGCTAGCTAGGCATCTACATAAATAACCTAAGAGCGATAATTATTATCATGCTAGATTTGGCATTTACCTGAGTCATGGAGTCGACAAATCCATCGATCGAAGGCAATGGGATGCTCGGGTTTCTCCGCATTCCAGCGCCATTCAAAGAGTTTGCTGAGAAGGGATTCTCGATCCCATTTGGTACACCATTTGGCAAAGTTAGCGACATTTGCTGACTAGATTGGTAACCGTAGGGCAATGCTTGTGCTGAATTTTGATCTATTGGGTACATTGTTTGTGGTAATGATGACCCTCTAGACTGAAACATCTACAATGAACAAAATTGAAAAAAAGATCAAAAATTTTGCAACAAAAGAAAAGGGAGAAATTTCGAAGATTTAAGTGATCAAGTATCGAATTAGCGGAACAAACTTACTTCCTTGGAGAGAAGAGCTTCCATGTTAAACTCCATTCTAGGATTCACAGTAGCTAGTTTCATGGAAAGGAACTGCAAAATTAATCATTAATTAAATTAATTTCACATTAAAGCCATAATTATTGAGCTACAATTAATTAAGTACATCTATTATTAACTACTACTCTACCTAATTAAATTAATTGAGCTTCTTTTTCCTTCAAAAAAGAACATTATTGAAATTGGTAGTATTAGAAAACTAAACTTGTAATATACCTCAACTTGGCGTTGCAATGATTGCACATAGTTTATGATTTCATCAAGTACAGTTGCTTTTCCTGTAACCTAAGACCCAAAAGCAGAAAATTTGCATTTAATTTCAAGATCATACCTAAAGATCTACCAAACTTTTGTTCAATTACATAATTTTGACCTAATCAATAGGGGAAAAAAAAATCTAGATTTTTAGAAAAAAAGTACCTTGTTGCAACCAGGAACAAGATCTTGAAGAAACTTCATCCTCTCACTTATTTTCTCTCTTCTGACCTATACCATCCACAAACAAAACAAACAATAAGACAACCATATCAAGAACAACATTATTGGCAAAATGCACTAAAATTATCAACTACGACCGCAGGTCTTCTCATAATAATCCCAACTAGATCGTCGTGAGAAGGTGACACCCGTAGTCGGAATAATTCTACATATATTGGGTTATACATATAAATTTCCCTTTTTTTTCCAAGATCTCGATATGGGCAAATTAATATTCATAAAAACAATTAATATTCATAGGTCTTCTCATAATAATTCCAACTGGATCGTCGTAAGAAGGTGGCACCCGTTTCTATTTATTGTTTTCCATCAAGATCTCATTATGGCTAATTAACTATGTTACACAGACACGGATTGAGTGTCTACTCGGATACGGGTGTCCAAGTATCTGACTCGGCTACTTTGTAGAAAAAAGTCAAGTTTTTAGTTTAAAATGAAGTATCCAAGTAAAGTGTCGTGTCGGACACGACACGACACCCCGTTTTTAAGGTAAATGAAGGTATCGGAGTAACACTGCATATTAATATTCATAAAAACAAAATCAATTAGTAAAAAAAAAACTTATGAAGTACTATAAACATATAAAATGAGAGGGGTAAAAAATTCTTACTCTTTCAGCAAGACTATGACTATCAGTAGCTTGGCCTCTTCTAGCTCTGACATGAATGTAGTCCTTTGGTGGCTCTGCTTTTGAAGCTTCCTTAGTAGTATTATTGTTGCTATTGCTCTGTTTCTCTTTGTTATTATTAGACTCCCCTGCATTTTCTTTTTTACTAGCTTCTTTTTCATCTAGCTTGCTTCTTTTGGCATTTAATTCCTCATTTTCTACCTCAACCTGGAAAAAAAAAATGTTTTTTAGACATAAATAAGTAAACATCATATTTTTATCTCATTTTCCCAAATTGGGTTTTTTTTACCCTATTTATTTATTTACACCCAAAACTAATAAAATTATACTACACTTTTCGTATAAATCGCAACACTTTGACTTTTACATTATTCATAACTAACCATAATATGAAAGATTATTGGATTTATTGTAATGTATATTTACAAATCCACAAATATTTTTTATAATTTTTACTAATCGATAATTAAATATATTAATGATCAAATAAGACGCTCTCAAAATTAAAAGTCAAATTATTACAACTAATATAAAGGAAATATGTTGTAGTTTTTTTTTATTATTTAAGACCATAACATGGTGTGATTAAGGTTAAAGTCAATTAATTAAAATACTCTTGTTATAATTAACAAAGAGGGTAGATTTGAGATATCTACATTTACTACATAATTTTTTTTTTTTCTAAAAAAACTGTGATCTATCTATCTCCACCACATTATCCATATAGTATGGACCAATTATGAGACAACAACATGTCAATAACATGTACACATGTTAACAGGACAGTAAATATTAAATGTAAGATACTGTAATTAACTCTAAGCAGTAAATTAATTCTACCAAATCATGCTATATACTACCTCCACCTCCATTTCATATTATTCGCAATGATTTGACATAAATAAAGTAAGAGTAAAAGATGTCTAATCGTTGCAAAATTCGCAACGATTTCACATAAAGTAAGAGTAAAAGATGTCTAATCGCTGCAAATAATATTAAACGGAGATAGTATATATTACATACTCTAAAAAAGTTGGGTGAATTTTTTTTTTTACCTTCTCATCTTTAGGTAGGAAAGAAGAGGGAGTTTCCTTGACTTTGGGCTTAGAAACTGACTTCCTTTTCCTTGAATTTGCATCATTTTGAGGTTTAACACCAATTTCAACACCTGGGTTTTGCTCAGAAACTGAAGAACCTTCTCTTGAATCACCCAATTCACCAATTTCACCCAATTTCTTATCAGAATTAACCCTAGATAATTTCCCAGATTCCAAATTTGAAATTGATCTAATATTATTATTATTAGTAGTAGTATTAATACTACAATTAACACCCCCAAATTCAGAAAAATTACTCCCATTATTATTATTAGTATTATTATTACCAAAAGATGAGAACTTTGCAGCTCTTTCAACAAATCCAGGGTCAGCATTGAAAGATCCCAAATTTTGTTGAATTGGGTAATTCCCAGAATTATTTCCCAACATCATTAAAGAAGAAAGATTGAATTTTGAAGGTGGAGAATTTAAGGGTGTATTATAACAAGAATTATTAGTACTATTAATGCAAGATTGAGGTGAAACTTCATCTGAATCACAGATACTTCCTAGCCGTCCGATCAATTCTCTGATCATCATACCATCTCCTCCACCGTTGGATGCAATTGCTGTTGTTGTAGTTGTTGTTGGAGATGATACAATGGAACTAAGAGCAGACTCAAAAGGGTCATTTTGGTCAATTGAGTTGTCCCAATTTGGGTGAAAATAACAATTTGAAAATTGGTCTGATGAAATTTCCATCAACCCATATTTTAGCTCTTTTTCCATTTTTGTAAGGAAAAAAAAAGTTGGGTTTTTTTTCTTTCTTTTTTGTGAATTTTTGAGGGTTAAATGAAGGAAATATGAGCTTAAAAAAAGATGGGTTCTTTTTTTTCTTCCTTTTTTTAGATTTTGAGGGTTAAATGAGGGAATTTTGAGCTTAATTTCTTCCTTTTTTGTGATTTTGAGGGTTAAATGAGGGAAATTTGAGCTTAAAAAAAGATGGGTTCTTTTTTTTCTTCCTTTTTTGTGGATTTTGAGGGTTAAATGAGGAATTTTGAGCTAAAAAAAAGATGGGTTCTTTGATTGAGAATGAAGTGATGAAGAAGAGAGGAAAAAAAGGGGGAGAATTTAAGAAGATTTGAGATTTTTGAGGTGATTGGAGGAAAAATGGGAGAGATGAGAGTGTGCTTTGTAGTTCACTCAATTGATAAAGAGATGGGTTAGATAGAAAGTGATGGAAGGAAAAGAGGAGAGAGAGAGAGAGAAAGAGAAAGGTGGAAATGAGGAAAGTGGAATGGAAGCAAAGAGAGTTGGAAGAAATACTCTGCATTTTCTGCTGGTTATGACCTTTTTTTTCCTTTTTTTTTTTATTTTCATTATAAAAATAAATTAAAGGTTTTACTTTTTTTTATTTTATGTGGAAGTATAAACATTAATATATAGAAGTATTGTTTTCCTTTTTTTTCTTTCATAGGTGTTCTTTTTGTTGTGGTGATGTGGAATCTACATTTTCTTTTTATGGCAAGGGTTATGAGCAATAATAATGTTAGATTAAAATTGCATTGAGAGCCGGTAGGGTTTGAACGTGTGACCTTAATGAGTCGATGGTTGTTTCATTGAACGTGAAAAGTTGTAGTTCCTTTGAAAATTCATATAACATTGTGTATTATAAGATGTAACAATTAATGACATTTTCATACAATTTTTATTCGATCGAATCCTTGTTTATGGACTCATATGTATGATCATGTTGATATTATTCATTGTTCACTATATCCGTAATGACTTAGTGTATATATGAAGAATGTGCTTAATCATATAGAGGCAATGTAATTACTCTAGTCATTTTCCCATCTATGAATTAATTGTTGATGTACTTCTATCAAGTATTTAGGCTTGGAAGAAACATAACTTTAACAATTTTGGTAACTAGTGTATAAGTCTTAATTCAAGTAATAAATCAAAGCATTCTTGTTGATATACTCTTAACGTTTAGTAAAGATCTTCCAATGTACTGTAGCAATGAATAACGAGGTAAGGAGAAGAGAGTGTGAAGTGTGTTAAACATATCTCTCTATGATTCCTATATATGATATTCCGGACTCTTTTGCACTTAATCACACATTTTAAACCATTTAAAGCAAGAATGTCAGCGGATCATTAGTAATTAAACCTATTTGGTTGTCATGGACGTTAATTTGTATCACTTAAGAAGGTTATTGTTATTAATCCTTCCTATTAAAGTAAATCTTACCCCTTTCTCATTTAATTAGTTTTATACATTGTAAAAAAAAAATGAGTTTCAAATCTAGATCATGAACTAGTTAACTTATGAATCATGGCAAATGTATCATTAACACGAGTCAACTATCTAATAAACAACAACAAATAAAATTGCATAGAATTATACATTCTCATAGTGTACGAGACAAATATATATATCTTTATTAGGGACGTATTATATGGTTATAGTTCCATAGACGAATGTATTCATTAACTTTGAGTATAACTCTTTCATGATACGTAAAATAAAATTACTATAAACTAAGATATTGTTAAATTAGTCTCGATGTGTGATATTCCACATATCACTCTGCATAATTTTAACAAATAAATAATTAAATATTATTAATCACTCAAAAAATGAGTATTAACAAGCATAAAAATCGAATGGTTGCAATTATTATGAAACTACGAAACTATGAGCCTTTTTCGTTACAGTTGAAAATCGATCTATGATTGTAGAAACTTATACCTACTCAAAAAATAAAATAAAATATATATTGCCAAGTGGTACTACATAGTAGAAGTACTTCTGTAATTCTCCATACGACTTCTAAAACATTGAACACAAAAGAAACAATTTTCTACAAGATCTAGGACCACATACTTCAAGAAAACCAAACTCCCACATATAAATAAAAGGAATTATGTTGGGTTTTTCCCCCCCTTTCTAAATTTGTGTTGGAAGGTTAAAATTAATAAATAGATGCAAATATCTTCATTACGTTGGGCTAAAACGCCGTAATAGACGGTGGGGCAAATGCCGGGCCTTCAACGTCAAACCAGCTCATATCTTCTTACATTTTTTTTTTCCTACTAAGAGGAGTTTTCCATCGCCTTCGACGAGTGGATTAATCGACCGCGAAAGTTTGCATGGGTACCTTAAACAGCATCTCTTCCAGCTGAGATTATGTCACCACGAGGAGTTTCCCACCGCCTTCGGCAAGTGGACTAATCTCTCGCGGCAGTTTGTATGGGTACCTCAAACCGCAGCATCCCTCTCAGTTGGGATTTTTTCTATACCCAAAACTCGAACTCGAGACCTTGATTAAGGAGCGAAAGACCCTTAACCACTCAAGCCATACCCAGTTGGTTATATCTTCTTACATTTACATTGTTCTTTTACTCTTTTACTGCCTTATTAAGCAGTAAATTTTACAAAAGTCAATGTCATAAACTCAAAATGCCATTTTTTTATTTTGTCATTATACCATATGATCACCTTTTTTGGGCTTCCCTTTTAACTTAAGTAATGGGGTAGTTTTGAGGGGGTAAAAACAAGAAAAAGGACTTGCCAAAAGAATGAAGCAACCTAAGTCAGTATCATCATTCATCATAGATTTCTTTTCATGCACTCTAGAATATATTTGTAATGTTCTTTTGGAATTTCTTGAGTTATCATTATGCATATTAAAGCCCACTAATCTGTTGCATTCACCTTAAGTAACTAATTTAAGTAGTCCAATTTATTTATTTTTCATGTAGGTATATGGCTTTTTTTGATACTAGAGTCGTGCATATTTATCAATTGAAAGTCATACGGTATCTACGATAAAAAAAACAATGTCTAACAAATGCATATCAGGATCGAAAGCTCGATTTTTTAATTACATTTGTTGTAGATCATTTGTTGTAGATAAAATATAATCCTTCTATATATCCTCTCTATATATTAATATCACTGCTTCATGATATAATATTTTCAAAAGGGTCAGGATCTATCGATTTTTTATAGTTTTCAAGTTGAAGGGACTAAGAGGCTAATTTAATTAGTTTTGAAGGTCTAACTAATAACTAATTCAAAAATATATGATTACAAAATACCAACTTTAAGTCTAAAGATTAGAGCTAGCAAAAATGATCCGAATTGACAAGACGACACGAATCTAACACAATATAAGCAAGTTATTGTTGAGCCTTTCTGACCCATTCATATGAGTGGCTCAACAGGCTGTTAAAATTGAGGCAGTAATAAATAAATCGAGTTAGTGTTGAAATTTTGAACACGAACCCCACATGACTTTATCAGTTCAACTTAATTATATAAAAGATATTAACCTTCTAGCATAATATAAACGTACGAGTTAACATAATAGCAACTGATTGTTCAAATTTATAATATACTAGCAAGTTTGAGGGTAAGCCATACATTAATTATTACAATGGTATAACAAATGGGGCATAGCAACTAAATTATTCTTAAAATAATTTTCAAACATAACCTAATAGGTTAAAATTTAAATGACCACCACATCTAACCATTTAAATAAATTAATCGAGTTTCACTTACGGATTTCACACTTTTAACTATTGATCGGGTTAGTATTATAGAATTTCGACACGTTGAATTATTAACATGAACATAAATATTACACGATCGACACGATCTATTTGACAACTCTAATAGAGATAATCACCCCAAAACAAGAGGAGAAATTTCTTGGCTTTAGTAGTACTTGCATATTAGCTAAAACACATTATTTTATTGGGCCACATGAAAAATATATATATAGAAGGAAGATGAGGAATGTTTGAGGGAAAGAAGTAGGAAGCTAAAGTTGAGGCAAGGGTGAACTTGGCCTTAACTGGCGCAGTGCAGGACACTGGCTGCCTTAGCTTTGTCATGGCGTACGAAACTTCATTTTATTTGTAAGTTATAATAATATTCATAATAAGTACTAGCATTTAATGTTAAGTTTATTTGTAATATAAGTTATATGTATATTTGACTATTTGCTTTGTTTAATTTATAAAATAAGGGACAAAAGAGCAGAAAAAGAGGGTCATAGATAGCGTGGTTTCAATTAATTTTTCATAAAATATTTACTATTGTTCTTCTCTCCCTTTTCTTGTTTGATTAGTCATCTAGCTTGTTTTGGCCATCATTTACTTTGCTATTATCTATACTAATATATTAAAAAACATTTCCTAAACAAAGAATGGTGTCATGTGGCGCTTTTTCTAAAGTCATTTTATTCCATGTAATGGACATACAACAAAAAAAATAAATAGAAATTACATAGTTTTAACCACTAAATCAAGTAATATTATTTAGTATTATTATTTCACAGTATAACAATAATAATAAATGAAATTTTTCCTTACCCGAGATATAGTCCAGACTTAATAACTAGTAATATTATTATATTGTATTGTGTAATGTAAACTAGTAGGAAATCAATATGCTAAACAAGTTGTGAATCATAGGATGTGTACAATCATGGAAGAAGTATATATTATTGATATTTAAAAAAGTGCAACTAGATGTCCTTTACAATAACCTATATCTGAAATTATTTAGGGTTAAGAATATAGCATATTCAATTTGTAATCATATACACCAACCTCCATAAATAATAACATAATGTTAATATAGATGTATGTTGTACTTGCATCGTTCTTTTCAAGAACTTTTGTAATAGTATGCTAATGCTAATAACTGGACCCAAATTATATACTTCTGTCTCAATTATGGACGTTCCGTCATTTTTAGGAAAAATTGATAGGAACAGTCTCAATTATGGACGTTCCGTCATTTTTAGTCTCAACTAAATATTATTTCTGAACGGTCTCAACTATATATCATATTTGCCGAAATTGGTCCCAATAAGTTAATGACATGCTATAACAGGTAAAACGAGTATCATTTAATTTTCTTGGTTAAAAGATCCAAATGTTGTTGGATTTTCGAGATGAGAGTAGAAATTTCCAAATATGGGCAGCAGAAGATCCCAATGCCTTGAATGTTGTTCGCAGTGCCAAATTGAAAACTTGATGCAATACATCCTAACACTTTACAAGTGTCGCAAATTAGATCCTACACCGAGGTGTAGGATGAGACTCCTACACCTTGCCCACTTGGCTGGCTTTTGACAGTATTTTTGAACGTGGGTCAGCTCTTTCTCTCTCATCACTCACTCATTCACTCTCTTTCTCTCTCATTTATTTGCTAAAATAATTTTTCTAATGTACGAATGCATATGGTTTGGTGTACAAAAATAATGACCATCAGTGTACATTGTGATTTATTGAATTTCGGTATGGGACTGTAATTGTACATATCGAATTTCATTAGTGAACAAACATCAAGACACCAGTGTACAAAGATTGGAAATTACTCACTTGACATTAGCTTCACGAATTGGGTTACTTTTAGCCGGGGGAATATCAAAGTGTTAACTAGAGCGGAATATCGTGCAACGATGGGGGAGGAGAGCGAAACTCGGTGGGTTAACTAGAGTTAATTAGGATTAATTAGAGTTAATTTGGGTTAATATGAATGATTTGAACGGAAACCTAACGAAGTTGACGGAAATTTAACGGCATGGGAATTTCAAGAATTTTTACCAAACCTCGAGGGTACCTGGTGAATTTTGAAAAACGCGAAGGTACCCGGTGAGAATATTAAGAAACCTCAGGGTTACCTGGTTAAAAAATCGTAATGTTTATATGGTTTTTTTAGAATTAATCTTACGCACTTTAGTCTTCATGGAATCTAGTAAGTAGTAAGTGACATCTGTGATCAATTGATGATCTTCTACAATTTGCACTTCTGCAGGACTATATATGGTCGAATTTCAATATACTTTGGTTGATTCTTGTAGGGAGATTAAATGGGAAATTAAGGTCAAATAATGACAAAATGAGGTCACACATATAAGTAGTAATATGCGAATAATATCATATCATAACGACATTTTGTAGCTCTCGGCAAAGTGACAAATATTTTGGGGATTTTTCGAAATAATTAGAGGAATTTGGAGAAGTTTATAAAATATTGTGATTCTAAAAGTTGTTCAAATATTGTTATGATATCATATTATTTGCTAATCACAGTTATAAATTGAAAATTTGTGTGACCCTGACTTGAAAATCCTATTCAAGTCAACTAATTTTGTTAAAAGTTTGATATGATGATCTTGGTGACTTAATCTATGGCCTTAATTCAAATACTTATTATTAAATTAATGTATAGTATTCTAATGTGATCACCCTAACCCACAACTCACAAGGTACACCATGATCATGTACAAATTTGTATTACTAAATTCTTGAACAACTTTACAAAATTTTAGTGGCTAAAATATTTGATATTGGCTCGAAATCCTTTATTTCGTGTGACCTAACATGTTAAAATGATGATGCAATATTATTATGAGTAACCATGTATAGACATTATCGTTCTTGTTTGTCAATAGTCTCACGAATCATGAATTTGAAAGCTAGATACTTCCTTTATTTTTTTTATCGTTCTTATTTAGAATCTTAACACTATATATACTTAGAGAAAATCTTCTCGAATTTTTTCAATTTATAAGAAGAAATATAGCCACGTGGGGTCTTGTTTGATTCGTCTCAATGAGTACATTATTAATATCCAATCGTTATAGTTTTTACTAATATATAATAAAAATATTTAAGTTCAAAGATTTATATTGGGAAATGTGCATAGGAACGTGAGAAAGATAAAAAAACAGAGGAAGTATTACGCAATCTTGGTCCTAATGGCGCGAACTATTCTGAAAAATGGCCCATCTGCTTTGCCACTATCTTGTGGTGGAATTGAAGGTGGCAAAATGCTCATTCTTCTGATAGAATTGATGACATTTCTCTAAGCATTGGTGATTTCATCGAGCCGAAGTAGAGGATATGTGGAGGGCCTTCTACGAAGAGGAAAATCTTTTAATGTCAAACGTAAGGAATGCTAGGCAAAGGCGTGAAATATTTGTGTGATGGATAGCTCCATCTTATGGTTGGCAGGTTGGGTAACTCTTAACACAAATGGTTTAGCCAAAGGAGCTCCGGGTTTAGTTGGGGAGGAGGAGTCCTAAGAGATAGTCGAGGCAGGTTTATCAAAGCCTTTGTAGCTAACTTTGGCATATGCACGCCTACAAAGCAAAGATATTGGCGGCAAAGATGGGCTTGGAGATGGTTGTGTCAATGGGAATTCAAAAGCTAGTCCTCCAAATGGATGATCAAGCTTGTCTTGTAGGGATCGTGTCTGCGTTGAGGACGTGTTGAGTAAGCAAATTATGCTACAAAGGTTGAAGAAGAAGAGGATCGACTCTTCTAAAGTTATGGGTCGTGAAAGTCATAGTCGAGGTCGTGTTCGTGGTCGAGTCCAAGTCGAAGTTTGTAGTCGTGTGGTCGTGTTCAGCGTGTTTGTGGCAGTAGTTGAATTCCATGGCAATATGGATAATGAGTCTCGTTTTGTTTTTCTTTTGGATTAAAAAGTCTCATGAATCATGATTCAAACATGCATTAAGGGCCTGTTCTCTTCGGCATAAAACAACTGGACTGGACTGAACTGAACTGATCTGAACTGAACTGAACTGAACTGAACTGATCTGAACTGAACTGAATTGAACTGAACTGAATAGTGATATGTGAGAGTAAAAGTATTGTCAAGAGCTGAACTGAACTGATCTGATCTGATCTGATCTGAACTGAACTGAACTGAATTGAACTGAACTGAACTGAACTGAACTGAAAATAAGCTGGGGAGAACAGGCCCTAACAATAGCCACCTTATAAACTTAGCATATATAATATAAGTTATCAATAGTCTTGTAACTTGATAAATTTGATAGAAGTGAAAATAGACATGGACAACCCAATAAGTATGAAGAGAGTTCGATCCACATACAAACTCAAAGGAAGTTTCATACTAAAACCAATTGACATAGTAGGAGCGGCTCCTTTAACTTAGTTATATTGTAGAACATTCTCTTCTCTTTCTCTAATATACAACAACTCACATGCACGCAACATATATAGGATTCATCATAACTTCATATATGCATTATTAGTAACCTAGTTTATGCGTATGAAAAAAACAATGTTAGAGAGAGAGAGAGAAAGAGTGAGAGAGAGAGAGAGAAAGAATGATCTTCATGGTTGGAAGACGGTGAGTCGCAAGAAGAGGAAAACAACCCCCATAGCCTCAAAAACCATTTTCATCTCAAACCTTCCCCTCAAATTCACCATAAACGACCTTGAATCCTTATTTAAACCGTTCGGGAAAATTCTAAACATATTCATTACCCAGAATATAAAGCCAAACTGGAAACACAAATTTGCCTTCATCCAATATGCAAACCAGACCTCACTACTTAGCGCAATTCAGCGGATGAATGGACGAAAAATTGGAGGTTCAACCATCTTCACTCAGCCGGCCAAATACGATAGAACCAGCACTGCATCTTCGACCTCAAGACCCTATAACCTCCACCATCAGCCTACTACCAACAAGCCTATCCCTAACCACATCCCAGCAAAAAGAGACCATAGATCCTACAGGGAAGCAGCCCAACCCCATCATACCTCAAAAACGCCTGCCATCACAAATGTACCCCCCCACCCAAACCCTGAAATTAGGGAACCCCTGAACATCAACAATCCGCCATTACCAAAATCCCCGACACCGATGGGAGAGAAACCCCATGCCTCTCTAGAAGACCTGAATGATAACAACCTCTATGAAAAACAATATCTTTTTAACCCCACTAGCAAACGTCGCATGAGTTCAAGAACCCTGGGGCAAGATACGGAGGATGTTAGAGATAACTTAATTGCAACAGACCCCGATGATGATTGCTTCGCAGTTCTCAAAGGTGCATCGAACCCGGAAATTAGTGAAATCCTCAATAGGAGTGCCATTGCAGTAGCACTGTCATCATCCCCATCACACTCCATACTTGAGAGCATCTTTGCAGCAGGAGTCAACTGCCTTACTATCCACCCCATGGGAGGTATGTTGCATTTGATTACTTTCTCATCTATTGAAGATAAAATTGCTATGATGGAAAGTGATTGGCTAGGGAACTGGTTTCATGTTCTTAAGGATGTCAACGAATCTTCTTCATCATTATGGCGCGAAACTTGGATTAAAGTAATTGGTGTTCCATTGTCGGCCTGGAGTTACGAGAATTTTTACAATATTGGATCTATTTATGGGAGAGTGCTCTCAGTTGTACAATCCCAGTATGACCATGCAAGCATCCTAGTATACACCGATTGCCTGTTCCAGATAAATGCGAAACTTGCCCTAGAAGTTAATGGCAAAAAGCACAAAGTCTACACCTTCGAAACTTGCCCCTTCAGTGCATCTAAGCCTAATACCTGCAAAACAAAACCTCCAGATAATGAGGATGCTATCCTTATCACGCCGGAATCTTCATCTTCCAAATCCAGTAAAAAACTTTCAAAAACTCCAAGTTTGCACCCAACCCAAGAAAATGGCGGCTCCCCATTGACTCCTGTCCAATCAAACATTAATGTAGTTGCCAGCCCCAAAAGCTCAAACACTAAATGTGCTGGAGTCTCCCCATCTTCCAAAATTATTGGAAACTGCCAGAACCAATCAAATCCCATAAATACGATGGCCCCACCCATCCAGCAAACCATCCCATTCACCCATAAAAATTCCCCTCCAATAATTACCTTATCATCCACATCACCAAAAAAACAAGGCCCCCCACAATCAGCGCCAAAAGTGCAGCCCACTAATTCCCAAAACCAAGCCCATTACTCCCCATCTCCCCATCCAATTTCCACATCAAATAGTTTCAGTCTCCTGCGAAGGCCCAAACCAAAAACCTCATCATCCTCTTCTTCTGGACCTTTGTTTCCTCCAGGCTTCGAACATAACGTACCTCCAAATGTCAAATCTGCCATTGAGCTAGAAAGGGCTAAAAGAAAAAAATACAAAAAATCCAAGCCCCCTAAAAGAATCAGAAACCAAAATGCTACTGCTCAAATAAACTCCCCCCCTCCAACAATCCCTTCCTCAAACCAGCCTATTTCTATCACTCCCGAAGATACCATGAAACTTGCCGAAGAACTGGGCATAACCTTCAATGGTCAACCATCCGAGCTACATAATAGAATCATCACCATTCTCAAGAGGCAAAAATCTGCCTGGCTTGAGGATCAGCAGGGGTTGATATGAACACCGCACCTCATCCTTCATCATCATTCAATATGATACCAATGATAGTTATATCATGGAACACTAGAGGCCTCAGTGCCCGAGTTAAGAGAAGCTCAATCCGAAAGCTTATTTCGAAACATCAACCCCATCTTGTCTTTCTTCAGGAGACAAAAATCGAATGCATCACCAACAACACCCTGAAATCGATTTGGAGCGAGGGTGATATCCAGTGGACCTTTAGCCCATCAATCGGAAACTCAGGAGGTCTCCTATCAATCTGGAAATCGAGTTTTTTTACGATGGAGGCAAGCAATGTATCAAGATACTGGATCGGTTTGACTGGATCCATCCCACCACAAAATATGATGTGCACATTCATAAACCTTTACAATCCATGTACTGTAGAAGGAAGGTCATTGGTTTGGACTGAGATCACTGACTTTTGTAGTTCAAATATGCACCCTTGTTTCATCATAGGTGATTATAACGAAATACTTGAACCAAATGACAGAGGCAGTCAACTCATCTCCCATCATGGCACAAATGAGTTCCAAAATTTCATTCACAATCTGGGACTCGTGGAAATCTCTGCAGCAAATGGAATATACACGTGGTTCCGTGGCCAATCCAAAAGTAAATTGGATCGGTTGTTTGTTCAACCTGAATGGTTAACTTCCTTCCCCTCCCTAAAACTCTCACTATTAAAACGATCCATCTCCGATCACTGTCCCCTGCTAGCCTGCTCCACCGCCCAAAATTGGGGCCCTAAACCTTTTCGTTTCCTCAATTGTTGGCTCTCTCACTCCCGATGCATGAAGATCATTTGTGAGGTTTGGGAAAAGAATCAGAATCTCTCAGTCCCAGAAAAATTGAAGGTTCTCAAAGAGGACCTTAAACAATGGAATCACAGTGAGTTTGGTGTCATTGATGAAAACATCAAGAAATGTGAAGATAAAATTCATTTTTTTGACAATATTGCAAACTTTAGATTATTATGTACTAACGAATTGCAGGAAAGGGATGCTGCTCAAGTGGACTTATGGAACTGGCTAAAGTGTCGTGAATCCTATTGGGCTCAACAATCTAGGGCCAAGTGGATTAAGGAGGGAGATCGCAACACGAGGTATTTCCACACCTTGGCAACCATTAGACAGCGAAAAAATCATTTCGAGAGCATTGAGATTGATGGTGAATTGATTGTGGAACCTGGGAAAATAAAGGAAGAGGCAGCCGCATATTTTCAGAAGGTTTTCCATGAAGAGTACCCCAGCAGGCCCACTTTTAATGGGCTGAACTTCAAAAAACTCACTGCCGCAGATGGTTCATACCTGACTGCACCTTTCTCACCAGAGGAAATTGATGCGGCTGTCAACTCGTGCGACTCTCAAAAAGCACCGGGCCCGGACGGGTTCAATTTTAAGTTTATCAAAAGCTCCTGGGATATTATTAAGCACGACATCTACAAAATAGTAGAGGATTTTTGGGCAACATCAAATCTTCCTCACGGTTGCAACAGTGCGTTTATTGCGCTCATTCCCAAAAAACAGCAACCAAAAGATTTTAAAGACTTTCGCCCTATTAGCATGGTTGGAAGTTTGTATAAAATTGTGGCGAAACTTTTGGCAAGGAGGTTGCAAACAGTTATGGATCATATCACTGGGCCGTATCAGTCTTCTTTTATCAAAGGAAGACAAATCCTTGATGGCGTGCTTATTGCTAGTGAGTTGATTGAATCTTGCAAAAAATCGAAGAAAGAGGTGGTGGTGCTAAAGCTGGACTTTCACAAAGCGTTCGATTGTATCTCGTGGGGCTACTTGGAGTGGGTCTTATGCCAAATGAACTTCCCACCAGTATGGCGCTCATGGATCAGAACATGTGTCACAAGTGCAACGGCATCGGTGCTCATCAATGGATCTCCTTCCCCACTCTTCAAGCTTCAAAGGGGACTTCGTCAGGGAGACCCCCTCTCCCCTTTCCTCTTTAACCTAGCAGTGGAACCGCTTAACCTTCTAATCCAAAAGGCTATCTCCAAGCATCTATGGGAAGGGGTTGAAATAGCAAGAGGAGGCTCAAAAATCTCACATCTCCAGTATGCAGATGATACCATCATTTTCTGCCCAAATAATATTGACTCACTTATGAATATCAAGAAGACTTTGATAGTCTTCCAACTTGCCTCGGGGTTACAAGTTAACTTCCACAAAAGCAACATTTTGGGCATAAACCTTCACCACTCTTGGCTGCAATTTGCCGCGGCCTCCTTGCAATGTAAAAAAGCAGAATTCCCATTCACTTACCTTGGTTTCCCTATTGGTGGGAAGTCCTCCTCCTTGAGCACTTGGAACACTGTTTTGGATCGAATGGAAAAAAAGCTCGCAAGCTGGAAAGGAAAAATGTTGTCTTTGGGGGGCCGAATAACTCTAATAAAGGCCTCACTATCCAGTCTTCCATTATACTATATGTCACTATTTCCAATCCCCAAAGGTGTTATTGACAAAATTGTGAAGATCCAACGAAGATTTTTTTGGTGTGGGGAAACCGGATGCAAACCAATGTCACTGGTATCCTGGGATTTGATAGAGTTGCCTAAGAAATTTGGAGGCCTGGGTGTGGGAAATCTTATAAACCGTAATCTTGCACTCCTTTTCAAATGGTGGTGGCGATTTTTTAGTGATCATTCCGCTCTATGGCGCAAAATTATATGCGAAAAATACGGGTATTCCTCTCTCACAACAATATTGGATCTCACATCTCCCACGAGTGGTGGGCCTTGGAGAAGCATCTGCTCAGCAATTAATAATCACCCCTCTGCAAAACAGTTAGCGAAATGTAATTTGAGGAAATGGATTGGGTGCGGTTCTTCCACCTTCTTCTGGGTGGATATTTGGATTGGGTCTTCCCCTCTTCAGGCCCAATTCCCTCGATTATTCCGGATTAGCAGTAGCCCAACTGCTACTATCTCCTCAATGGGCTTTTGGGATGGATGTATATGGCGCTGGAGTCTGGAATGGTCTCGTGGGCTGAGACCCCGAGACTCGTGCGAGTTGAGCCAGCTTCTCCTTCTTCTTGATACGGTCACTTTGGATCCAAATAGCAGGGATAAATTCATATGGCTTCCGGATAAATCAGGTATTTTCTCTGTAAAATCCTTCACTAGAGAACTGGATAAATTCTCCCCATTAGCTTCAAATGACAGTCTGAAAAATATATGGAGTGGTTTAGTCCCTCATAGAATTGAAATCTTTGTCTGGTTCGCTTTATTGGGAAAATTGAACACTCGCGAAAAATTATCGAGATTGGGGATCATCTCAGTAAATGATGCAAGCTGCGTTTTCTGCAACATTCACATAGAATCGGGCGATCATTTATTCATACACTGTGATTTTGCTCGAGAATTGTGGTATTGGTGGCTCGGGCTCTGGAATTTAAACTGGGTCCTTCCTTCCTCCTTGAAAGACCTCTTCCTACAATGGAAATACGGAACTGCTGATGGTTTCTTCAGAAAGGTGTGGAAAGCAGTTTTCTTCATCATACTTTGGACACTGTGGAAAGACCGAAACTCCAGAATTTTCAGGAACTTATCCAGTTCCCCCAAACAGTTGCAAGATTTGGTACTACTTCGCCTACACTGGTGGATAAAAGGTTGGCAAGAACCTTTCCCATACTCTTCCAATGATGTACTGCAAAATCCCTTATGTCTCAAAGGTGGATCCGGTTCAAGGAAAATCCCAAAGCTTCATAGTCCCGGAGATCGTCCATTATGGAGTCCACCCCCTCAAACCGTATTGAAGTGGAACATTGATGCATCTTTTGACCCTATCTGTAACCTCAGTGCAGTAGGTGGAGTACTTCGAGATGACTCGGGTTCTTTCATTTGCCTTTTCTCATGTCCCATCCCACCATTGGAGATCAACTCCGCGGAAGTTTTCGCAATTTACCGCGCAGTCCAGATATCCCTATCCTCCCCTGTCACCAGTTCCGCCACAATTATTCTTGAATCAGACTCAAAAAACGCGGTTAGATGGTGTAATGCAAAGGATGGTGGCCCTTGGAATCTGAACTTCATGTTGAACTTCATAAGACATGCTACTAGCTCGCAATTAAAAGCTCAGATTACTCACAAAGGACGGGCATCAAATACAGTGGCGGATTTTCTAGCAAAAAGGGGTCTTCGAAGAGAAAACGACTTCATCGCATGGCTATAATTCTTTATGTTCAATCATGATGATCTATAAATCATGTTAGTATGCTGACTCAATGTTGTAATGCTTCAGTTTGATATGTCATTATCCACAAATGACATGATAATAAATAAAACAAACCAACTTATCAAAAAAAAAAAAACCTAGTTTATGCGTATCACCAATCCAAGTCATACAATCAACTAATGATTTTTCGCGTCACAACATTTGTATTGCTCTAATATCTAATGCTTTAGAATTTAGACTATATAAACAGAAAGCTTGACTAAATGTAGTACTCCCTCCGTCCCATAATATAGTGCTTCATTTCCATTTTGGGTGTCCCAAAATATAGTGCTTGGTTCTATATTTAATTCCATAATTTTTTGTGATTTGCCTAGAAAAATCGTGTCATCATTATTTGTTTGCTTCTTGAAAATAGTTTTTTTGCTTTGTTTATTCAACCCAAGGGTTGCATTTAATGCTCTTTTACCAATTATCTTTCATTCTCTCTCCTAAGATCACCTTTTTCCACACAATATTTATTTTAATAATAAATAGTTTTTACTTTCCTCTTAGATTCTATTTACCTTAATTCCCGTGAAAAAATGGAATCAAGCACTATATTATGGGACAGAGGGAGTATTAAAGAAGAAAACAAACTAATCGATTTAATTATTTTTAGTTGAGATTTGAGAATAATGATAATATGATGGTATTGAAACTGCCAAAGGCAAATAAATACACCAATTAAAAAGGTACAATTACTACTTGAACACATAATAATAAAGTGGGAAAATCAGAGAAAGAAAAAAGAATAAATACAAAAGGCTGTCAAACCGTGTGCTGCTTTGTCCTTTGATAAAATTATCGTACAACTACGAATCTGGTTTTGGTGGTGACTAACTCTGATGAGTTATGACATTTGCCAGCCTTTTTTCTTCTACTATGTTTTTTCTTCTTTCATTGAAATAAATTTAATCTATGTTTTCTTCTTTAGTCCATTGTTTTTGAATTGTCCTAATTTATTTCCTTAAAGTCAAATTTTAGGTATGATATGATATCCAACCATGCACTATTAATGTATGAATAAAATCTAACTTTTTTGCATTTGGTGTTTCGTTTTTCACTCTCCAAAAATAAAAAAACCCTATTTATCGAATTAGTCGGTGGCGAAAATGATGAAGGTACTTTCTTTATATGTAAACATATTTATTTGAAACGATTAATAAAATTTTAGAAGTTGATTTTAATTGGATTAAATTGATTGTAGAGGAAGAAGTGGCATATATTGCGAAGTTGTATTGGTCCTAATCAAAGAACCAATTTTCAATCCCCTGGCCATGTAATTATAATATCATCATTTTTACCAGTGAGCTACATCACCTTCTTTCAAAACAAAGTTTACATCCAAATAGTATGATTTTGCTTTTTTGTAAATTGTAAAAAATATAATAAAAGTACAGCAACACGATTCTTTTATGTAAGTCGTAAAAATGAACTTTGTTTGACCTCTAAAACTACTTCAAAAAAGATAATACTACCT